>NC_086445.1:258460327-258712827 GCF_028390025.1 Pseudophryne corroboree
AGTTGAAACTACTCCGGCTGGCGGAAAAAAAGATGAGACGGAGCGCCCAGCACAGCGGCAGCAGGGGGATCCTGGAGATGTGGCAGGTAAAGGAAAGAGTGGAAAGGTGAACGGAGCTGCAAGTGCCAGGACCAAGGTATCAGAGAGGAGTGGTGCGGGGATCCCGGTGGTAAAGCAGAAGATGTCAGAGGATGGCCCGACCAGCATGAGTAGTGGCAAAACAGCTGCGCAGAATGGAAAGGAGCTTACTGGAGACAGTAAGCTGGAGGTGAGTGACCTTAGCAAAGAAAGAAAGGAGGCAACTGGGGGAGTACCAGAATTTTTTTTGGGTGGAGGGGGCCCAGTTGGGCTTTTCAGGGGGGAGGGGGGCCAAGGTGGAAGCAAAGAGAACTTAAAAGAAAGTATAAAAATTAAGGCCCTCATTCCGAGTTGTTCGCTCGCAAGGCGAATGTAGCAGAGTTACACACGCTAAGCCGCCGCCTACTGGGAGTGAATCTTAGCTTCTTAAAATTGCGACCGACGTAGGCGCAATATTGCGATTACAAACGAGATAGCAGTTTCTGAGTAGCTTCAGACTTACTCTGCCTGTGCGATCAGTTCAGTGCTTTTCGTTCCTGGCTGACGTCATAAACACACCCAGCGTTCGCCCAGGCACTCCCGCCGTTTCTCCGGCCACTCCTGCGTTTTTTCCGGAAACGGTAGCGTTTCCAGCCACACGCCCCTAAAACGCCGTGCATCCGCCCAGTAACACCCATTTCCTGTCAATCACAATGCGAACGTCGGAGCGATGAAAAAGCCGTGAGTAAACTTACTTTCTTCATAGTAAAGTTACTTGGCGCAGTCGCAGTGCGAACATTGCGCATGCGCACTAAGAGAATTCTCACTGCGATGCGATGAAAAACTCCGAGCGAACAACTCGGAATGAGGGCCTAAGAAAAATGAAAGTGAGAAGTCTAGCAAAGTCCAAGGTCAACCAAGGCTGGAAAAAAAACTACTTTCAGAACATGAAAGGGAACTTGTGGAAACTGTGTATGGAAATTTGCAGGCACCTGAGAGGATGCGGGCCGCTGCAAAGCTGATAAGTGCAGTAACTCTGAAACATAAAGACAAAAGCAAGAACTTGGTGCCTGGTAAAGAAAAAATAAATGTGATACCTATTCTTGTTCCACCCCCAGGCCCTACCCCTGTCTTTGGTGCTGCTACAGGTACTGATGGTGTATTGAGGGAAGTGGAAACTTCTTATGCCAAGGTACTGAGCAATCCAATTGTTTCAGGGCAGGGTGGAGATGCGGGGGGAGGTAATGCAGAAGCGGGAGGGTTCGGTAGAAGAAAAATAATACATTTTAAGTGGGTGGGTGAAGGGGGCGCCCCTTCAAAAGTAGATTTCTTAAGGAAATTTTTTGATTTGGGTTTTGTGGCCAGGCAGTTGTACTCCTGCATTCACCCTGTGAACTCAAATGAGTTTGATGTGGCCTTTATGGCAAACAGGGTGATGCAGGAGTGTTTCTCAAAGTTGTCTGATCTGGAAGAGGGGAGTTTTTTCAATAATTTTACTTTCTTCATGACGGGGAAGGTGGATAGCACAAGAGTGTCTATTCTTGTGCGAAATGAGACAATTCCAGAGAACGACATAAAATATTGGTTGAGCAGGCATTGTGAGAAAATACTAAGCCTTGAGAAGTCGGACTATACGTTGGGGGTGTGGGGTGGAGCATGGTCTGCAAATGTGTGTTTGACGAAAAGTTGTGAGGGGGTGAAACATCTGCCGTCCGCCGCGTATATTGGCCGCGATCGCATTCAGGTGTTCTACCAGGGCCAGCCAAAGACTTGTTTCAAGTGTGGTGGCCCTGGGCATTTGAGCCATGAATGCGACGCGGTCAAATGCAATTTATGCGGTGGACTGGGCCACACCTCAAGGTCATGCAATAATATTTGTTGTAATTTATGTGGTGGTGAAGGGCACCCTTACAGTAGGTGTCCGGAGGCGGAAAAAACAAAGGAATGGAGGAGTAGGAGGGAGAGTATTGAAGAATTAGGGACGAAGAATAAGGCAAGAGTGGTGGAAGAAAGGGGAAAAGAAGTGCGAAGAGGGTCAGTGAAACTGAGGGAAGGAAAGACGGAGTGGAGTTTGGCGGGAGGAAGGGTGAAGGGGAAAGAAGATGAGGAAGAAGGTTTTCAGCTAGTGATAAAAGGTGGGAAAAGCAAGAAAACAGTAATTAAGGAGGACTTATTATTATTTAATAGGTTTGAGGGAGTTCCCACTGATGAAGAGGAGGGGGAGGTGGTGAAGGAGAAGGGTGGGTTGGTGCTGAGGAGAAAGAAGGTAAGGAAAAGGAGGCAGAGAGAGAGGGGAAGTGGGGAAGGAGGAAAGAAGAAGAAGGAGAGGAAGGACAGTTGTAGGGAAAGTTCAGGCAGGGAATCAGAAAGTGAACTAGAATGGGACCCAGCAGGTTCATCCCTAGTGGGAAAAGAAAAAGTAGAATCAGAGATAGAGGAACTGAAGATGGAAGAAACAGAGGAGTCGCAAGAGGGGAATGGACAGCAGGTCTTGATAGAAAAGGAACCTCCTGTAAAGGATTCTATCCGGAAACCCCCGGATCCTGGTTCGGGTGTGGAGGGAGCCGGGATGAAAGAAGGAGAGGCTGTTGTAAGAATGGAATGTGGTGTTGGTGGTGGTGATGGTGATGGTGGTGGAGGGGAGAAGTGAATAAGGATAATGGGTAGTGAAACTCAATCACCAAAGAAACATGGATCTCCACCCTATACGATGTGCCACGATTAATGTGGCTTCCGTTCTTTCCGATAAGGCTCGATTTATGGCTTTTGATTTTTTTAACAACCAGGATTTTGATATTTTGTTTTTGCAGGAGACCCGGGTTAACAGGTTGGCGGCTCTCCACAAAGCCAAAAACGAGTGGAGAGGTGGGCCCTCCTATTGGTCTCTTGCGGCTGAGCCTTATGGTGGGGTGGCGGTACTTTTTGCCGGCATAGTAACTGTGCACAAGGTTATTGAGTTACAAATTGGAAGGTGTATGATCTTAGATGTCACCTTGAGAGGGCATGACCTGAGGCTGATCAATATTTATGGGCCCCAGAAAGCCTGGGATAGGAAATGCCTTTTCAAGAGGATCAAGCCATTTCTTTTTACGGCCCAGCAGGTTGTTTTTGGTGGCGATTTTAACGCCGTAGTTAGGCCAAAAGACAGGGGAGGAGCCAAAAAAGCCATGGGCTATGATTCAAATTATTTAGTATCAATGGTTAGACAGGCTGGTTTGGTTGATGTCCATATTCGGCACCATCCAGACCTCACGGGTTACACATATTTTAGTGGTCAGAGTAGGACTAGAATAGATAGATTTTTTGTTAAAGAAACTTCCAAGACTTTGCCTTCACAGGTAAGGTTGGTAGAATTTTCGGATCACGGGTTCTTGACTTTTTCTTTGAATGCCTCACAGTCGATCTCGAAAGGAAGGGGCCTATGGAGGCTGAACTCAGAGCTCTTAAAGGAAGAGAAGGTAAGACAATCTTTTAGGGAATTCTTCCAAGCACAGGAAACACTGTTGGAGGCAGGATGGAGTAGATCGGAGTGGTGGGAGGAGGTCAAAGAGAGGACCCGAAGGTTTTTCAAGTGGCTGGTAGTAAAGAAAAACTTGGTAAAAAAAAATGCCTACTATGCTCTGAGGAGGAAATTAGATTTCCTGATCTCTGAAAGAGGAGATGATGGGGAAATCTCCCGGGTGAAATCTCAGATGCAGCAGTTGCAGTATAGTCGACTTTCGTCTTTGATTCAGGAGAGGGATTATGGCAAGTACCACTCCCCGGATCCCTACCAGAATTGTAGGCGAAAGATCGAGTTAAAGGAAATCAGAGGTCTGATTGATGGAAAGGGTGTCGTGCAGGAGGGAAGAGAGGGCATCCTGGAAGTCATTAGAACCTATTACACTGATCTGCTGTCTGAGAAGGCACTTAGCAGAGAGAGGATGGAGGAATTTCTGGGGAGGATACCAGGGCTTGTGGAACCGGATGCCTCAATTGATTGCTTAGAGAGTGAGATATCTGTGGAGGAGGTCAGAGAAGCAATTGGCGGTTTAACATTAAAAAAGACACCTGGGCCAGATGGTTTGACAGCTGAATTCTATAAAGAATTCTCAGACGTCCTGGCACCTCGTCTCGTGGAGGTTTTTAACAGTGGCCTGGCAGAGGGAGAACTCCCTCCCTCCATGAGGCTTTCTGCACTTATTTTACTCTCTAAGGGAAAGGACCCAGGTCGCATTGAGAATTGGCGCCCCATAGCACTTCTCGATACGGATAGGAAGGTGTTGGCAAAAATCATATTTAATAGGCTGATGGAATTTTCCGGGCAGTTGCTCTCGACTTCTCAGCATTGTACTGTGAAAGGTCGAAGCACATTTAGTGCTGTCCTTGGTGTCCGGGAGGCCATAGAGCGGTGCAGGGTTGAGAAGTGGGGGAAATACTTACTGGCATTGGATCAGTCCAAAGCTTTTGACCGAGTCAACCATGAGTACCTCTGGACTTTGCTGGAAAGGTATGGCATTCCAGTTAAACTAGTCAATTGGCTACGTATATTGTACAACAAGGCCGAGAGCTTCCCGCTTGTTAATGGTTGGGTAGGGCCTGCCTTTGTGGTGAACTCTGGTGTCCGTCAGGGTTGCCCCCTGAGCCCTCTTCTTTACGTGTTTGCGATCGATCCTTTTATTCGGAGGATTGAGGACAGCATGGTGGGAGGGGTGCAGCTGGGCCAGGGAGAACCACTAAGGGTAATTGCCTATGCTGATGATGTCACAGTGGTTCTGTCTTCAAATACAGAGGCCTGTGATGTGGACCAACTAATAGGCGAATACTCTGGAGCCTCGGGCTCCATGATAAATCAGGACAAGTGTGAAGCTTTCTGGATGGGGGAGGAAGGTAGAGAATTTGACCTTCCGGACAGCCTCCCCATGGCCAGCCATCCAATTAAGATTCTAGGAATAAGATTCGACCAGGGCGATTATGCCACAGCAAATTGGGAAAGGATACTGGAAGAGGCGACCCGGAAAGTAAAAAGTTGGAGAGGATGGAAATTCTCCCTGAGGGAAAGGGTTGATTTGTGTAAAACCTATCTGATTCCATTGTTTTTATATGTCAGTTATGTATGTTTTTTGCCAGAACCACTGTGGTCTAAAATTGGCTCTTTGTTTTTCTTGCTGTTGTGGGGAAACAAAATGAATATGGTCAAGAGAGGCATTGCATGCAAACCGAGGACCAAGGGGGGACTGGATATGGTCAACCCGGTGGTGTTTTTTATAACAGCTTTTTTAAAAATGAATTTTGGGGGTCTGTTTTCAGAGAACCCCCCTCGGTGGGCAGACGGTTTTAGAGAATGGATATCTCCCTTCCTCACAGTATGGATAGAAGGAGGTCACTTGAGAAACTCTCGGCGTAGAAGAGGCCACCTCCCGATCTATGTGATCCAGTGCTTGAAAGTGATTGGGCGATGGGGCTTGGGAGTGGGGGAGTTAAGAGATCTCAGTAGGAAGGAGTTGGGGAAGAGGGTCTTGCAAACTTACTTCCATGTCCCATTGGCCCTGAAGGATTGCCCAGAAACTGTATGTTCAGAAGGGATTTCTCTGATAAATTCTCAGAGGATCCCGTTGAAATTTAGGGACATCGCCTGGTTCTCATTCCAAGGGAAGCTCTATGTTAAGGGGAACCTGAAGTTTAGAAGATTCAATGATCGTGATTGTCCACGGGAGGAGTGTCAGGGTCAGGAAGAGAGTATGGACCATTTCTTGCTTCAGTGTCCTTTTAATATAAACATTTACAAAAGAGTGTCAAGAGCTCTAGGAATACCTTGTCTTTCTGGTTTGGATTACCAGGGATGGGCATATGGGGCATTCAAAGGGTATGAGGATTTTGATTTATGCACAATTTTTATGATAAGTCTAGCTGTCAGGTATCACTTATGGAATGCACGGTGTCAGGTTTCATTGAGAAATAAAATCCTTCCCTGCGAAATGGTGGAGGGCTTAATACTACATGAGGTGAAGCGGATGATGGAAATGGAGGAAGAGAGATTGGATGTCATCAGTTGGTCCCACTTGTGGCGCCAGCTGAAGCCCCCTTAGTGGGTGACGGAAAATTTCTAGCCTCCAGGTACTGGGAAAAACTTTTCTATAACTATCTCAATTTTAAGTTGAAATAGAATTTTGAGACTGGTTTTCTTTTATAAATGGTTGCAGACACTGGAAGTGCTGCCCAGATTATTATTGACTTCTCGTTTAAATGTTGGTTTGTTTGGGATGAAAGTAGAGTAAAGGGTATAAAAGGTGAGAGGATGGGTGGAATGAAAGTGGAGTGAATGGTGGTGGTGGGGAATGAAAGGAGGAGCGAGAGAGGAATGTATGGGCTCAAGAACAGGTGAAGGGGAAGCATGGAGGAAGAAGAAGAGGCAAATTGTGGTAAAAGAAAGTTTCTAAAGGAAATTGTTAGAGTTAAGGGAAAGTGTGTAGGGAATATGTAAAATGGGGGAAAATGTTAAAAATAAATGGAAATTTTCTGTTATTGTTCAATTTTTTTACTTTATTTATATGTTGTAAATTTGTATATATGTAAATAAGATGTATGAAGGTTGCAATATTCAAATAAAAAACATTACCAGTATACTACAGTACAATAGTCCAGTGCTGTTCTCACTGTCCATTGTCAGTTCTAGTATCCTCATCAGTGCTCAGTATCACTGCTCATTGTCTTGTGCTGCATTGTGTGGTGCTCAGTATACTACAGTACATTACTAATAGTCCAGTGTCTTGTGCTGCATCTTGCTGCTGTAGGGTGCTGTGGTAGTGTCCTGTCACTGTGCAGAAGTCATCATCATTCCAGTCACAGTGGTATCTGGGGGGTGACAATTCCAGAGGGCTTTTGTGATGCTCACTAATACTAGTACAGTGTTTTGTGCTGCATTGTGCTGCTCAGTGTCAGTTCTCCGTAGTATCATCACCGCTCAGTATAATCAGTGCTCAGTATAATCAGTGCTAAGTTTAATCAGTAATCAGTATAATCAGTGCGCTGTTAGACGTGCGCCCGTTATCCACCATTAGTGCAGTGGGATTTAGACAATTGATGAAGTTATTGTGTCCCCGGTACCAAATCCCATCTAGATTCCACTTCACTAGGCAGGCGATAGCGAAATTTTGCCAATTAATTCCAGTGATTTGGACGTAGCATTACAGTGATTTTAGAAATTAATATCAGTGATTTATAATTATTAATTACAGTGATCTTGCCAAATAATTCCAGTGATTTGGACGTAGCATTACAGTGATTTTACCAATTAATATCAGTGATTTATAATTATTAATTACAGTGATCTTGCCAAATAATTCCAGTGATTTGGACATATAATTCCAGTTGGAATTGTTTGTGTCGCTTGGCTTAGTCATACAGCTACCTCATTGCACCTCTTCGACATCTTTGCATGAGGTGCTGTTTGGGGCCTAGTTTTTGAAAAGTGCCATCCTGTGTGACACTGCCGTATGAGTCCAGGGGGTACTGCTGTATTAGTCCTGGGGTACTGCCGTATAAGTCCACCAACTGCGTTTTTTTTTTAAAGTGACTGGAGTGTGCTGGAGATGCTGTCAGTGGACGGAACAATTGCGTCCCACTCTTGACATTCAGGCACTGCGTGAGACTACTAGATGGTCCAGGTGGTTGTGTCACTTAGCTTAGGCCTACAGCAACCTCGGTGCACCTTTTTTTCGTCTTTGCATCATGTGCTGTTAGGGGCCTTTTTTTTATATCTGCCCTCCTGTCTGACACTGCAGTGCCACTCCTAGATGGGCCAGGTGTTTGTGCTGACCACTTGGGTCGCTTAGCTTAGTCATCCAGTGACCTTGGTGCAACCTTAGGTGTGAGGTGTTCAGAATAGACTGGAAATTAGTGGAAATTATGGTTATTGAGGTTAATAATACTATAGGATCAAAATTACCCCCGAAATTCTATGATTTAAGTGGTTTTTGAGGGTTTTTTGAAAAAAAAATACCTGAATCCAAAACGCACCCGAATCCGACAAAAATTCTTAAGGGAGGTTTTGCCAAAACGCGTCCGAATCCAAAACACGACCGCGGAACCAAATCCAAAACCAAAACACATCTCTAATATATATATATATATATATATATATATATATTAGAGATGTGCAGCGGGCATTGGCCCATCTAGTAGTGGCACTGCAGTGTCAGGAAGAAGGGCAGATATAAAAAAAGGCCCCTAACAGCACATGATGCAAAGACGAAAAAAGGTGCACCGAGGTTGCTGTACGCCTAAGCTAAGTGACACAACCACCTGAACCATCTAGTAGTCTGACGCAGTGGCTAAATGTCAAGAGTGGGACGCAATTGTTTGGTCCACTGACAGCATCTCCAGCACGCTCCAGTCACTTTTAAAAAAATATGCAATTGGTGGACTTATACGGCAGTACCCCAGGACTAATACAGCAGTACCCATGGACTCATACGGCAGTGTCACACAGGATGGCACTTTTCAAAAACTAGGCCCCAAACAGCACCTCATGCAAAGATGTCGAAGAGGTGCAAGGAGGTAGCTGTATGACTAAGCCAAGCGACACAAACAATTCCAACTGGAATTATATGTCCAAATCACTGGAATTATTTGGCAAGATCACTGTAATTAATAATTATAAATCACTGATATTTATTGGTAAAATCACTGTAATGCTACGTCCAAATCACTGGAATTATTTGGCAAGATCACTGTAATTAATAATTATAAATCACTGATATTAATTTCTAAAATCACTGTAATGCTACGTCCAAATCACTGGAATTATTTGGCAAGATCACTGTAATTAATAATTATAAATCACTGATATTAATAGGTAAAATCACTGTAATGCTACGTCCAAATCACTGGAATTAATTGGCAAAATCTCGCTATCGCCTGCCTAGTGAAGTGGAATCTAGATGGGATTTGGTACCAGGGACACAATTACTTCATCAATTGTCTAAATCCCACTGCACTAATGGCAGATAACGGGCGCACGTCTAACAGCGCACTGATTATACTGAGCACTGATTATACTGATCACTGATTATACTGAGCACTGATTATACTGAGCACTGATGATACTACGGAGAACTGACACTGAGCAGCACGATGCAGCACAAGACACTGTACTAGTATTAGTGAGTAGCACAAAAGCCCTCTGGAATGGTCACCTCCCCAGATACCACTGTAACTGGAATGATGATGACCTATGCACAGTGACAGGACACTACCACAGTACCCTACAGCAGCAAGATGCAGCACAAGACACTGGACTATTAGTAATGTACTGTAGTATACTGAGCACCACACAATGCAGCAAAAGACAATGAGTAGTAATACTGAGCACTGATGAGGATACTAGAACTGACACTGGGCAGAAAGAACAGCACTGGACTATTTTACTGTAGTATACTGGTCACCACAATGCAGCACAAGACAATGAGTAGTGATACTGAGCACTGATGTAGATACTAGAACTGACACTGGGCAGCGAGAACAGCACTGGACTATTTTACTGTAGTATACTGGTCACCACAATGCAGCACAAGACAATGAGTAGTGATACTGAGTACTGATGAGGATACTAGAACTCACACTGGGCAGCGAGAAAAGCACTGGACTATTTTACTGTAGTATACTGGTCAACACAATGCAGCACAAGACAATGAGTAGTGATACTGAGCACTGATGAGCACACTAGAACTGACACTGGGCAGCGAGAACAGCACTGGACTATTGTACTGTAGTATACTGGTCACCATAATGCAGCACAAGACAATGAGCACTGATCCTGAGCACTGATGAGGATACTAGTACTGACACTGGGCAGCGAGAACAGCACTGAACTATTGTACTGTAGTATACTGGTCACCACAATGCAGCAGCAAGACAATGAGCACTGATCCTGTGCACTGATGAGGATACTAGAACTGACACTGGGCAGCGAGAACAGCACTGGACTATTGTACTGTAGTATACTGGTCACCACAATGCAGTAGCAAGACAATGAGTAGTGATACTGAGCACTGATGATACTACGGAGAACTGACACTGAGCAGCACAATGCAGCACAAAACACTGTACTAGTATTAGTGAGCAGCACAAAAGCCCTCTGGAATTGTCACCCCCCAGATACCACTGTGACTGGAATGATGATGACTTCTGCACAGTGACAGGACACTACCACAGCACCCTACAGCAGCAAGATGCAGCACAAGACACTGGACTATTAGTAATGTACTGTAGTATACTGAGCACCACACAATGCAGCACAAGACAATGAGCAGTGATACTGAGCACTGATGAGGATACTAGAACTGACAATGGACAGTGAGAACAGCACTGGACTATTGTACTGTAGTATACTGGTCACCACAATGCAGCACAAGACAATGAGCACTGATCCTGAGTACTGATGAGGATACTAGAACTGACACTGGGCAGCGAGAACAGCACTGGACTATTGTACTGTAGTATACTGGTCACCACAATGCAGCAGCAAGACAATGAGCACTGATCCTGAGCACTGATGAGGATACTAGAACTGACACTGAGCAGCGAGATGCAGCACTGGACTATTGTACTGTAGTATACTGGTCACCACAATGCAGAACAGATACTGAGCACTGATATCGAGCTTTCCACTCAGAGAACGTAGCCACGTCCTCTCGCTCTCTCGACAATGCACGAGTGAAAATAGCGGCGACGCACGGCTCTTTATATGGAAAACCGAATCTCGCAAGAATCCGACAGCGGGATGATGACGTTTTCCACCGTTCGGGTTTTCCGAGCCAGGCGGGAAGACCCGAGGCAGCCTTGGACCTGTGTAAACCACGTGAAGTTCGGGGGGGTTCGGTTCTCGGAGAACCGAACCCGCTCATCTCTAATATATATATATATATATATATATATATATATATACATATACACACACACACAACAAATTAGCGCAGTCAGTTCTTTTTTTCTTTTTCTTTTTTTGTATCTGTCAGAAGCCAAGCAGTATGCTCTTGGAGTATCAGAAGACACTGGAGCACCCAGAGGAAATCAATGTAAACACATGCAAATGTCACACAGATATTACATTGGTCTGGAATTTGACTCATTACCTTAGGGCTGTGTGGCAGTAATAGCAACCACTATGCCAACCATTCTAAATTAATATTAACTACTCAGCCAACACTGAATTACATACAAATGAATAACCTAATACTGATATAGATTGCAACAACTACAATAAGCCAAACAAATATATCTAAAGAGTTAAAAACATTAGGACACGTCAATTTGTTATAAGCACCCAAAAATAAGAATTTACTCACCGGTAATTCTATTTCTCGTAGTCCGTAGTGGATGCTGGGAACTCCGTAAGGACCATGGGGAATAGACGGGCTCCGCAGGAGACTGGGCACTCTAAAAGAACGATTAGGTACTATCTGGTGTGCACTGGCTCCTCCCTCTATGCCCCTCCTCCAGACCTCAGTTAAGGAAACTGTGCCCGGAAGAGCTGACACAACAAGGAAAGGATTTGGAATCCAGGGTAAGACTCATACCAGCCACACCAATCACACTGTACAACTTGTGATAACCATACCCAGTTAACAGTATGAACAACAACTGAGCCTCAGTAACAGATGGCTCATAACAATAACCCTTTAGTTAAGCAATAACTATGTACATGTATTGCAGAGAGTCCGCACTTGGGACGGGCGCCCAGCATCCACTACGGACTACGAGAAATAGAATTACCGGTGAGTAAATTCTTATTTTCTCTGACGTCCTAGTGGATGCTGGGAACTCCGTAAGGACCATGGGGATTATACCAAAGCTCCCAAACGGGCGGGAGAGTGCGGATGACTCTGCAGCACCGAATGAGCAAAGGCAAGGTCCTCCTCAGCCAGGGTATCAAACTTGTAGAACTTAGCAAATGTGTTTGAACCCGACCAAGTAGCAGCTCGGCAAAGCTGTACAGCCGAGACCCCTCGGGCAGCCACCCAAGAAGAGCCCACCTTCCTTGTGGAATGGGCTTTTACTGATTTAGAATGCGGTAACCCTGCCGCAGAATGAGCTTGCTGAATCGTGTTACAGATCCAGCGCGCAATAGTTTGCTTTGAAGCCGGAGCACCCAGTTTGTTGGGTGCATGCAGGATAAACAGCGAGTCAGTTTTCCTGACTCCAGCCGTCCTGGCTACATAGATTTTCAAAGCCCTGACTACGTCCAGCAACTTGGAAGCCTCCAAGTCCCGAGTAGCCGCAGGCACCACAATAGGTTGGTTCAAATGAAACGCTGATACCACCTTTGGGAGAAATTGGGGACGAGTCCTTAATTCTGCCCTGTCCATATGGAAGATCAGATACGGGCTTTTACATGACAAAGCCGCCAATTCTGACACACGCCTAGCTGAAGCCAAGGCCAACAGCATGACCACCTTCCACGTGAGATACTTTAGCTCCACGGCCTTAAGTGGCTCAAACCAGTGTGATTTCAGGAAATCCAACACAACGTTAAGATCCCAAGGTGCCACTGGAGGCACAAAAGGGTGCTGAATATGCAGCACTCCCTTAACAAACGTCTGAACTTCAGGCAGTGAAGCCAGTTCTTTTTGAAAGAAAATAGATAGGGCCGAAATCTGGACCTTTATGGATCCTAATTTTAGGCCCATAGTCACTCCTGACTGTAGGAAGTGCAGGAATCGACCTAGCTGGAATTCCTCTGTAGGGGCCTTCCTGGCCTCACACCAAGCAACATATTTTCGCCATATACGGTGATAATGTTTTGCTGTCACATCTTTCCTAGCCTTTATCAGCATAGGAATAACTTCATCCGGAATGCCCTTTTCCGCTAGGATCCGGCGTTCAACCGCCATGCCGTCAAACGCAGCCGCGGTAAGTCTTGGAACAGACAGGGCCCCTGCTGTAACAGGTCCTGTCTGAGAGGCAGAGGCCATGGGTCCTCTGAGATCATTTCTTGTAGTTCTGGGTACCAAGTTCTTCTTGGCCAATCCGGAACGATGAGTATAGTTCTTACTCCTCTCTTTCTTACTATCCTCAGTACCTTGGGTATGAGAGGAAGAGGAGGGAACACATAAACCGACTGGTACACCCACGGTGTCACTAGTGCGTCCACAGCTATCGCCTGAGGGTCCCGTGACCTGGCGCAATATTTTTTTAGCTTTTTGTTGAGGCGGGACGCCATCATGTCCACCTGTGGCAGTTCCCAACGATTTACAATCTGTGTGAAGACTTCTTGATGAAGTCCCCACTCTCCCGGGTGGAGGTCGTGCCTGCTGAGGAAGTCTGCTTCCCAGTTGTCCACTCCCGGAATGAACACTGCTGACAGTGCTATCACGTGATTCTCCGCCCATCGAAGAATCCTTGTGGCTTCTGCCATTGCCATCCTGCTTCTTGTGCCGCCCTGGCGGTTTACATGGGCGACCGCCGTGATGTTGTCTGACTGAATCAGTACAGATTGGTTTTGAAGCAGGGGCTCTGCTTGACTCAGGGCGTTGTAGATGGCCCTTAGTTCCAATATATTTATGTGTAGAGAAGTCTCCAGACTTGACCACTGTCCTTGGAAGTTTCTTCCCTGAGTGACTGCCCCCCATCCTCGGAGGCTTGCATCCGTGGTCACCAGGATCCAGTCCTGTATGCCGAACCTGCGTCCCTCGAGAAGATGAGCACTCTGCAGCCACCACAGCAGAGACACCCTGGCCCTTGGGCACAGGGTGATCAACCGATGCATCTGAAGATGCGATCCGGACCATTTGTCCAACAGATCCCACTGAAAGATCCTTGCATGGAACCTGCCGAAGGGAATTGCTTCGTAAGAAGCCACCATCTTTCCCAGGACTCGCGTGCAGTGATGCACCAACACCTGTTTTGGTTTCAGGAGGTCCCTGACCAGAGATGACAATTCCTGGGCCTTCTCCTCCGGGAGAAACACCTTCTTCTGTTCTGTGTCCAGAATCATTCCCAGGAAAAGCAGATGCGTCGTAGGAATCAGCTGCGACTTTGGGATATTCAGAATCCAGCCGTGCTGTTGCAACACTTCCTGAGAGAGTGCTACGCTGACCAACAACTGCTCTTTGGACCTCGCCTTTATGAGGAGATCGTCCAAGTACGGGATAATTATAACTCCCTTTCTTCGAAGGAGTATCATCATTTCGGCCATTACCTTGGTAAATATTCTCGGAGCCGTGGAGAGACCAAACGGCAACGTCTGGAATTGGTAATGACAGTTCTGTACCACAAACCTGAGGTACTCCTGGTGAGGTGGGAAAATGGGGACATGCAAGTAAGCATCCTTGATGTCCAGCGACACCATAAAATCCCCCTCTTCCAGGCTTGCAATAACCGCCCTGAGCGATTCCATTTTGAACTTGAACTTCTTTATATAAGTGTTCAAGGATTTTAAATTCAGGATGGGTCTCACCGAACCTGTGTCTACCATCAGAGCTAGCGGGCGTTTATGAGCCCCTGACGGCTTCTGAGTCGCCTGGGCAGGCGCGGGCTGAGACCCCGGCTGTCCCAAGGCTGCTGCGTCATCGAACCTTTTATGTAAGGAGTTGACACTGTCGGTTAAGACTTTCCACATATCCATCCAATCAGGTGTCGGGCCCGTCGGGGGCGACACCACATGTATCTGCCCCTGCTCCGCCTCCACGTAACCCTCCTCATCAAACATGTCGACACAGCCGTACCGACACACCGCACACACACAGGGAATGCTCAGACTGAGGACAGGACCCCACAAAGTCCTTTGGGGAGACAGAGAGAGAGTATGCCAGCACACACCACAGCGCTATATAACACAGGGATTTACACTGCTAATAAGTGATTTTCCCAATAGCTGCTTGTTTGTATCGATTTGCGCCTAAATTTATGTCCCCCCCCTCTCTTTTTAACCCGTCTTGTACCTGTCACGATCCGGGTATCTGGACGCCATTTCTTACCCATCAGATGCCTCCTAAGGCTGGCTCAGCGCTCCAGGACCGGATCCCATCTGTTATCCTGATGTGTACATTCCTGTATCCTCTCCTGTCACTCTGGGACGCTGTCACAGTAAACGCCATATTACACCTGGCATGGCGTCTCCCGCGGCCTCCGCCGCCGTCCCTGAACTTCTGCATGCAGAGTGTCTGAGTGGCGATTACGTCAGCCGCGGCCTCCGCTGTGTCCGTGTGGTTGGATGTGCATCTGTCAGCCTGGCGCCTCCTGTCTCCGGTGGCCGGCGCCGCCATTACTGTTTTCATTACCACATGGATTACAAACCAAACTTCCCTCCAAGTGTCTGCATGGGCGCAGCCATCTTGGATTCTGTCAGCTGATCATTTCCACCAATCTGTTCTCAGTATTGATAATCTGCATAATTGCCTAGCCAATCCCTTCCTTGCTGCAGGTATAAATACACTGTGCCTGAGCAAGGAAGGCGTCAGTGCTTTGGTTGTCAAACCTAGTTCCTGTTTGTCTCTCTCCTGTGATTGTCTTCCAGGTTCCAGCTCCTGTCTCAAGACTTCCACCATAGAGACCCGCACCAGCATTCCACCTGCGGTGTAGCCTGACTCTCCAATCCATTGTGGATTCATCTGTCTCCAGCTACAACATTACCTGCTTCCAGCTCAGCTTCCAGCAGAGTACAGCTTCTCTTAAAGGGCCGGTGTCCTTTCTACACTTTACCACTCTCCACCGGTATTATTATTTCTCCGCTCTCAAGTTCTACATTTCAGTTCATATTTCATCGCTCCCAAGTTCATTTATTATTTAACTGGTTCCAGCCAGTATCCACTCCGTGCTAACAACAGTCTGGTTCCAGCCAGTATCCACAGCAGCCGTTTGATCTTCAGCAACCCAGCTTTTCCTGGAACACCAGCTGGCACAATCCTGGGTTATCTCCATTGCTACAGTCGGGCCTGGTAAGGACTTTCCATCTAGAAGATCATAAGAACTATCTCACACTACCAGTGCCCTGTGGCTCCTGCCATCCTGTAGTACCCAGGAACTGTATTTATTCTTTGCTGACTTTTACGTTTTCTTTTACTGCTGCTGTGTTGCGGAGTTGTCATAATAAACATCATTGACTTTTATCCAAGTTGTCGTGGTCACGCCTTCGGGCAGTTATTATTCATGTTACTTACATGTCCAGGGGTCTGATACAACCTCCCAGGTTCCGGTACATCTCAGCCCCTACAACTGAGGCTGCCTCCCGTCAGCTCAGGCCCTCAGTTGTGACAGTAAGCACTGACCTAATGAATCCAGCCGGAGACCAGGATCAAGCGGCCAGGCCGATGCAAGAACTGGCAGCCCGACTAGAACATCAGGAGGCTGCACAGGGCCACATCATCCGCTGTCTCCAGGATCTCTCTACTCGGCTGGATGGGATTCAGACAACTCTCCGTGGATCAGGCGCGTCTGGTGCGTCAACCACAGTGACTCCAGCTATAACCCCACCCACCTTACCCATTTCTGCTCCACGTCTTCATCTTCCAACGCCAGCAAAATTTGACGGATCTCCAAGATTCTGCAGGGGATTTCTCAACCAGTGTGAGATTCAGTTTGAGCTACAACCTGGCAATTTTCCCAGTGACCGTACAAAAATTGCCTACATTATTTCTCTTCTCAGTGGCTCAGCCCTTGATTGGGCATCACCGTTATGGGAGAGGTCCGACACCCTGCTATCTTCCTACACTGCCTTCGTGTCAACATTCAGGCGCATCTTCGACGAGCCAGGCCGGGTAACCTCAGCTTCATCCGAGATTCTCCGTTTACGCCAGGGGTCACGTACTGTAGGACAATATCTGATACAGTTCCAGATCCTGGCATCCGAACTGGCATGGAACGACGAGGCCCTGTATGCTGCATTCTGGCATGGCTTATCTGAGCGTATTAAAGATGAGTTAGCTACCAGAGACTTACCTTCTAAGTTAGATGAGCTAATCTCACTCTGCACGAAAGTTGATTTACGTTTCAGAGAGAGAGCAACTGAGCGTGGAAGATCATCTGCTCCAAAATCTTCTGCTCCTCCTCCTCGTCAACTGTCACCATCTAAAGATGAGCCCATGCAACTTGGCCGTTCCCGTTTAACTCCTGCTGAGCGCCGAAGACGTCTCTCCGAGTCTCTCTGTCTCTATTGTGCAGCTCCGTCTCACACCATTAATGCCTGTCCCAAACGTCCGGGAAACTCCAAATCCTAGCTCGCCAAGGAGAGGGCCGGCTAGGAGTAATGATCTCCTCTCCATCTCCTCAAGATTGTAATCTCCCAGTCTCGCTTCAAGTTGCTCAACGTTATCGGAACGTCATTGCCCTCCTTGATTCCGGAGCAGCTGGGAACTTTATTACCGAAGCCTATGTTAAACGGTGGTCCCTACCCACCGAGAGACTTCCTTCGTCCATTTCTTTAACTGCCGTGGATGGCAGCAAAATTTTTGATGCAGTTATTTCTTTAAGGACTCACCCAGTTCGTCTGAGAGTGGGAGTTCTTCATTCCGAACTTATTTCTTTTTTAGTGATTCCAAGAGCCACACATCCTGTGGTCCTGGGCCTTCCATGGCTCCGTCTTCACAATCCTACAATTGATTGGACGACTACGCAAATCCTGGCATGGGGTTCCTCCTGTGCTGAGACATGTTTGTTTAAAGTATTGCCTGTCTGTTCTTCCTCCCCCAGGTCGTCTGATGTTCCACCTCCTCCATATCAAGATTTCACGGATGTGTTCAGTAAAGCTTCTGCTGATATCCTTCCTCCTCATAGAGAATGGGACTGCCCGATTGATCTCGTTCCAGGGAAGGTTCCACCTCGAGGCCGAACTTATCCGTTGTCTCTGCCTGAGACGCATTCTATGGAGGAATATATTAAAGAGAACCTAGCAAAGGGGTTCATTCGACCTTCTTCTTCTCCAGCCGGCGCAGGCTTCTTTTTTGTAAAAAAGAAAGATGGTGGTCTGCGGCCGTGCATCGACTACAGAGGTTTGAACGACATTACCATCAAGAACCGTTATCCTTTACCCCTGATTACTGAGCTCTTTGACAGAGTTAGCGGAGCTACCATCTTTACAAAGCTGGACTTGAGAGGTGCATACAATCTCATCCGGATCCGTGAGGGTGACGAGTGGAAGACCGCCTTTAACACCCGTGACGGACATTATGAGTACCTCGTCATGCCCTTCGGATTGAGTAATGCTCCAGCTGTCTTCCAGCATTTTGTCAATGAGATCTTCAGAGACATTCTATACCGTCATGTCGTGGTCTATCTAGACGATATCCTCATTTTTGCCAACAATTTAGAGGAACATCGTTTTTGGGTAAAGGAGGTTCTGTCCCGTCTCCGTGTCAATCATCTCTATTGCAAATTAGAGAAATGCGTCTTTGAAGTCAAGTCCATTCCGTTTCTAGGGTACATTGTGTCCGGTTCCGGACTAGAGATGGATCCTGAGAAACTACAAGCAATCCAGAATTGGCCGGTACCCTTAACCCTCAAAGGGGTCCAGAGGTTCTTAGGGTTCGCCAATTATTACCGAAAGTTTATACGAGACTTTTCCACCATTGTGGCGCCTATTACTGCTTTTACTAAGAAGGGTGCTAACCCGTCCAAGTGGTCTGAAGAAGCCATGCAAGCATTTCATCTTTTAAAACAAAGGTTCATCTCTGCGCCTGTTCTGAAACAGCCTGACATCGACTCTCCTTTCATCTTAGAGGTGGATGCCTCCTCCGTTGGAGTAGGAGCGGTGTTATCTCAGAGGGCTAAAGATGGCCATTTACACCCTTGCAGTTTCTTCTCCCGGAAGTTCTCCCCAGCTGAGCGCAACTATGCCATTGGCGACCAGGAGTTGCTAGCCATCAAGCTCGCTCTAGAAGAGTGGAGGTATCTGTTGGAGGGAGCTTCTCATTCAATCACCATACTTACAGACCACAAGAACCTTTTATATCTGAAAGGCGCACAATGTCTCAACCCTCGTCAGGCCAGATGGGCACTTTTCTTTTCCAGGTTCGACTTTAAACTCCAGTTCTGTCCGGGCTCTCAGAATCGCAAGGCCGATGCCCTTTCCCGCTCATGGGAGCAAGAAAATGAGTCAGAGTCTTCAGACAAGCATCCTATTATAAATCCGTTGGCATTCTCCACGGTAGGGATGGACTCTACGCCCCCATCAGGGAAAAGTTTTGTGAAACCGATGCTAAGGAAGAAGCTCATGCATTGGGCCCATGCTTCCCGTTTTGCCGGACATACAGGTATCCAAAAAACCCTGGAGTTTATCTCTAGGTCCTATTGGTGGCCAACTCTGAAAAAGGACGTCTTGGAGTTTATTGCATCTTGCCCAAAGTGTGCTCAACATAAGGTATCCCGCCAGTCGCCTGCGGGGCAACTGGTTCCACTATCTGTTCCCCGTCGACCTTGGACCCATTTGTCGATGGATTTTATTACAGATTTACCCATGTGCAACAAGTTCAATACCATCTGGGTGGTAGTTGACCGGTTCACCAAGATGGCACACTTCATTCCTCTCAACGGTCTTCCGTCAGCTTCCAAGTTGGCTCAAATATTCATACAAGAGATCTTCCGACTCCACGGTCTTCCTGAAGAAATTATCTCAGATCGAGGAGTTCAATTCACAGCCAAATTCTGGCGAAGTTTATGTCAAGTCCTCCAAGTCAAGCTAAAGTTTTCCACGGCTTACCATCCTCAGACCAATGGTCAAACCGAGAGGGTGAATCAGGACTTGGAGGCCTTCCTCCGCATCTATGTGTCCTCCTCTCAAGATGACTGGGTTCAATTACTTCCCTGGGCCGAGTTCTGTCATAACAACCAGTATCATTCTTCATCTGCTTCAACACCATTCTTCACTAACTTTGGATTCCACCCTAAAGTCCCTGAGTTCCAACCGCTTCCAGCAACTTCTGTTCCCGCAGTGGATATCACCTTGCATCAGTTTGCCAATATCTGGAAGAGCGTACGATCAGCTCTGCTCAAGGCATCGTTCAGGTACAAGAAGTTTGCGG
Source organism: Pseudophryne corroboree (assembly GCF_028390025.1). Classification (NCBI taxonomy): domain Eukaryota; kingdom Metazoa; phylum Chordata; class Amphibia; order Anura; family Myobatrachidae; genus Pseudophryne; species Pseudophryne corroboree. The sequence continues at coordinate 258,480,379 of NC_086445.1, forward strand.
ATAAGAAGCGTCGAGCAGTTCCTGCTCTCAAGGTGGGTGATCGGGTATGGTTATCCACGAAGAATTTGAGGTTAAGAGTTCCCAGTATGAAGTTTGCACCTCGCTATATCGGTCCTTTCAAGATTGAACAAGTCATCAATCCTGTTGCTTACAGACTCCAGTTGCCTCCCTTCTTAAAAATACCCAGGACATTCCATGTTTCCCTGTTGAAACCGCTGATCTTGAATCGGTTTCATTCCTCACTTCCTCCAACTCCGAAAGTCCAAACTCAACGAGGCGTTGAGTATGAAGTGGCCAAGATCCTGGACTCACGTCACCGTTACGGTCAACTACAATATCTTATTGACTGGAAGGGTTATGGTCCTGAGGAACGTTCATGGACCAATGCTTCTGATGTCCATGCTCCTGCCTTGGTCCGGAGATTCCATTCCAAGTTTCCTCAAAAGCCAAAGAAGTGTCCTGGGGCCACTCCTAAAGGGGGGGGTGCTGTCACGATCCGGGTATCTGGACGCCATTTCTTACCCATCAGATGCCTCCTAAGGCTGGCTCAGCGCTCCAGGACCGGATCCCATCTGTTATCCTGATGTGTACATTCCTGTATCCTCTCCTGTCACTCTGGGACGCTGTCACAGTAAACGCCATATTACACCTGGCATGGCGTCTCCCGCGGCCTCCGCCGCCGTCCCTGAACTTCTGCATGCAGAGTGTCTGAGTTGCGATTACGTCAGCCGCGGCCTCCGCTGTGTCCGCGTGGTTGGATGTGCATCTGTCAGCCTGGCGCCTCCTGTCTCCGGTGGCCGGCGCCGCCATTACTGTTTTCATTACCACATGGATTACAAACCAAACTTCCCTCCAAGTGTCTGCATGGGCGCAGCCATCTTGGATTCTGTCAGCTGATCATTTCCACCAATCTGTTCTCAGTATTGATAATCTGCATAATTGCCTAGCCAATCCCTTCCTTGCTGCAGGTATAAATACACTGTGCCTGAGCAAGGAAGGCGTCAGTGCTTTGGTTGTCAAACCTAGTTCCTGTTTGTCTCTCTCCTGTGATTGTCTTCCAGGTTCCAGCTCCTGTCTCAAGACTTCCACCATAGAGACCCGCACCAGCATTCCACCTGCGGTGTAGCCTGACTCTCCAATCCATTGTGGATTCATCTGTCTCCAGCTACAACATTACCTGCTTCCAGCAGAGTACAGCTTCTCTTAAAGGGCCGGTGTCCTTTCTACACTTTACCACTCTCCACCGGTATTATTATTTCTCCGCTCTCAAGTTCTACATTTCAGTTCATATTTCATCGCTCCCAAGTTCATTTATTATTTAACTGGTTCCAGCCAGTATCCACTCCGTGCTAACAACAGTCTGGTTCCAGCCAGTATCCACAGCAGCCGTTTGATCTTCAGCAACCCAGCTTTTCCTGGAACACCAGCTGGCACAATCCTGGGTTATCTCCATTGCTACAGTCGGGCCTGGTAAGGACTTTCCATCTAGAAGATCATAAGAACTATCTCACACTACCAGTGCCCTGTGGCTCCTGCCATCCTGTAGTACCCAGGAACTGTATTTATTCTTTGCTGACTTTTACGTTTTCTTTTACTGCTGCTGTGTTGCGGAGTTGTCATAATAAACATCATTGACTTTTATCCAAGTTGTCGTGGTCACGCCTTCGGGCAGTTATTATTCATGTTACTTACATGTCCAGGGGTCTGATACAACCTCCCAGGTTCCGGTACATCTCAGCCCCTACAACTGAGGCTGCCTCCCGTCAGCTCAGGCCCTCAGTTGTGACAGTACCTGGATACTGCAGGGGAGAGCCTGGGGAGCGTGCTTCCAGCGGAGCTGTGAAGGGAAAATGGCGCTGGTGTGCTGAGGAAGAAGGCCCCGCCCCCTCAGCGGCGGGCTTCTGTCCCGCGTTTTCTATAACTTAATGGCAGGGTTTTTACACATATGCAGTTAACTGACTGTATTATGTATATTTTTTTGCCAAAAGGTAATATAATTGCTGCCCAGGGCGCCCCCCCCCCCAGCGCCCTGCACCCTACAGTGACCGGAGTGTGTGGTGTGCTGTGGGAGCAATGGCGCACAGCTGCAGTGCTGTGCGCTACCTTAATGAAGACAGGAGTCTTCTGCCGCCGATTTCATTGTTCTTCTGTCTTCAGGCTCTGCAAGGGGGGCGGCGGCGCGGCTCCGGGAACGGACGATCGAGGTCAGGCCCTGTGTTCGAACCCTCTGGAGCTAATGGTGTCCAGTAGCCTAAGAAGCACAAGCTAGCTGCAAGCAGGTAGGTTTGCTTCTCTCCCCTCAGTCCCACGTAGCAGTGAGTCTGTTGCCAGCAGATCTCACTGAAAATAAAAAACCTAACAAATACTTTCTTTCTAGCAAGATCAGGAGAGCCCACTAGGAGCACCCAGCTCTGGCCGGGCACAGATTCTAACTGAGGTCTGGAGGAGGGGCATAGAGGGAGGAGCCAGTGCACACCAGATAGTACCTAATCTTTCTTTTAGAGTGCCCAGTCTCCTGCGGAGCCCGTCTATTCCCCATGGTCCTTACGGAGTTCCTAGCATCCACTAGGACGTCAGAGAATTTAGTATTAATTTATTGAGATTAATCTAAATCTATTCATTATTATCATTCCCTGGTCACTACCAAAGTCAGGTTTCTTGCTATCGCCAATTTGAAAGGTCTTATGCAACATTGACAAGGTTGTCATTGTCAGCCACATTGCACTGATCCAATTGCTCGATGCAGGGCCAGTGCAAGATCTCTGCACTCTAGGCAAAGCTTCAGCCTAGCGCCCCCTTACCTACAACCCCCCCCCCCCCCCCCCCTTCCCCTATCTTCCGGAGGGGGCATGCAAGTGGCAACTATGTGGGCTGGGGTGAATTGCATCATTGTACATATACAGAGAAAAGGGACAACACTCAAGGACTTTTAAAATGATAAAGTATATTGTAAACAAAGTCACAACATTTTGTGACTTTGCTCACATTATACGTTTACTTTAAAAGTCCTTGAGAGGCATCTATTCTAACATGCTAGCCAGCATGGGATATTTTTTTAAATTCAAAGATTTTTATTGATTTTTTGTACATGTAATACAATTACAATTTAACGGTAATCCCCCCCCCCCAACTAGCACATATTATGGAATAGTTGTACTGCAAATAAGAACAATATGTATAGTGTACACAATTACATCAATAAATAAGTCTTGAGATAACAATACACTGTGCATGGTCATTTCACTGAAAGCGCGTGCCTGACTGCATCAAATAGCATCAAGAAGAGTCGTCTGCATTCATCTTATAACACACAATAAGGTGTCCAGCTATATATACAGCATATTTCTATCGGAATCCATTTTTAAAATATAATCATTGCTTTAAATATGGCGAGTCTAACCACCTCTCCCAAATACTGTAGTATTTTGTCTCAGCGCGCCTAGACAGATAGACATATTTCTCATGTTTAACAACCTCATTTGTGAGAGACAACCAGGCTGCAATTCTAGGGCCGCTGGTAGACATCCACAGTCTGGCTATACAGACTTTAGATAGTATACAGAGGTTGATAATATAACGTTGCATATTTTTATCGAGAGCGTCATCGTCAAAGGCTGCCAGTAAAAAAACAGTAGGAGTACATGTGTCCATGGGTACTCCAGTAGAGACAATAACCCGGATAACCTCAGCCCAGAATGAGCTAACCACAGGGCAGTACCATAAAAGGTGCCAGAACGTGCCCTCCAGTGAGTTGCACTTGGGGCACCTAGAGTCCTCCCTACCCCCCAGTCTGAGTAGACGCTCAGGCGTGATATATACTCTGTGTAATATGAATAGCTGAATTTGTTGGAATCTCGCCGATGTGGACGAAATTCGTGGGCCAGTCAGGGCATCGTCCCAGGTATCCTGAGATAGGGGACCTAGATCCGCCTCCCATTGTGTACGAAGGCGTGGCATGTCAGTCACATGGTGTGCAGTAAGCAGGGTAGAATATATCTGAGAAATAAGGTGGGAACCGTCTAGTGACATCAACATTTGTTTAACAGGTGATTGTTGTATCCTAATACAGGTTGAGTATCCCATATCCAAATATTCCGAAATACGGAATATTCCGAAATACGGACTTTTTTGAGTGAGAGTGAGATAGTGAAACCTTTGTTTTTTGATGGCTCAATGTACACAAACTTTGTTTAATACACAAAGTTATTAAAAGTATTGTATTAAATGACCTTCAGGCTGTGTGTATAAGGTGTATATGAAACATACATGAATTGTGTGAATGTACATACACTTTGTTTAATGCACAAAGTTATAAAAAATATTGGCTAAAATTACCTTCAGGCTGTGTGTATAAGGTGTATATGTAACATAAATGTATTCTGTGCTTAGATTTAGGTCCCATCACCATAATATCTCATTATGGTATGCAATTATTCCAAAATACGGAAAAATCCGATATCCAAAATACCTCTGGTCCCAAGCATTTTGGATAAGGGAGACTCAACCTGTAATAGTATTTTCAGGGAATTGAGTAAAGCAGGCATGTCTTAATTGTAAATATCGATAGAAATATGTATGGGGAATCGGATAATCGGACTGCAGCTGAGAGAATGACTTAAGGAGGTTATCGGAGTATATCTGACCAATGGAAATAATGCCCCACCTACCCCATATCCTACAGAGCTGCAGACCGGTCAGTTCTTTAAACTCAGTAGTGCCATCCAGCGGGGTATCAGGGTCCCATCCCTCCCTCAGCAACAGATCCTCAGTCCGCTTCCAAATCAATACAGCTTGTTTAAATAAAGGTAACCCGAGCAAGTAAATGTTGCCAGATAGCAAGCAATTCAATGGAGTAAGTCCAGGAGCCATAGCAGAGACTACCAAGGAGGGAAGATCCGTCCCGGTGTCATCCCTCAGCCATTCAAAAATATGTGACAGTTGCGTGGCATGATAATAAAGTCTAAAACAGGGCACTGCCATACCACCAGAGTCTCTATCGCGAGTCAAAGTGTCCAGTTTAATTCGCATTCTCTTGATATTAATTGGTAAAATCACTGTAATGCTACGTCCAAATCACTGGAATTATTTGGCAAGATCACTGTAATTAATAATTATAAATCACTGATATTAATTTGTAAAATCACTGTAATGCTACGTCCAAATCACTGGAATTATTTGGCAAGATCACTGTAATTAATAATTATAAATCACTGATATTAATTGGTAAAATCACTGTAATGCTACGTCCAAATCACTGGAATTATTTGGCAAGATCACTGTAATTAATAATTATAAATCACTGATATTAATTGGTAAAATCACTGTAATGCTACGTCCAAATCACTGGAATTATTTGGCAAGATCACTGTAATTAATAATTATAAATCACTGATATTAATTGGTAAAATCACTGTAATGCTACGTCCAAATCACTGGAATTAATTGGCAAAATCTCGCTATCGCCTGCCTAGTGAAGTGGAATCTAGATGGGATTTGGTACCAGGGACACAATTACTTCATCAATTGTCTAAATCCCACTGCACTAATGGCGGATAACGGGCGCACGTCTAACAGCGCACTGATTATACTGAGCACTGATTATACTGAGCACTGATTATACTGAACACTGATGATACTACGGAGAACTGACACTGAGCAGCACGATGCAGCACAAGACACTGTACTAGTATTAGTGAGTAGTACAAAAGCCCTCTGGAATGGTCACCTCCCCAGATACCACTGTGACTGGAATGATGATGACCTATGCACAGTGACAGGACACTACCACAGTACCCTACAGCAGCAAGATGCAGCACAAGACACTGGACTATTAGTAATGTACTGTAGTATACTGAGCACCACACAACGCAGCACAAGACAATGAGTAGTAATACTGAGCACTGATGAGGATACTAGAACTGACACTGGGCAGAAAGAACAGCACTGGACTATTTTACTATAGTATACTGGTCACCACAATGCAGCACAAGACAATGAGTAGTGATACTGAGCACTGATGTGGATACTAGAACTGACACTGGGCAGCGAGAACAGCACTGGACTATTTTACTGTAGTATACTGGTCACCACAATGCAGCACAAGACAATGAGCAGTGATACTGAGCACTGATGAGGATACTAGAACTGACAATGGACAGTGAGAACAGCACTGGACTATTGTACTGTAGTATACTGGTCACCACAATGCAGCACAAGACAATGAGCACTGATCCTGAGTACTGATGAGGATACTAGAACTGACACTGGGCAGCGAGAACAGCACTGGACTATTGTACTGTAGTATACTGGTCACCACAATGCAGCACAAGACAATGAGCACTGATCCTGAGTACTGATGAGGATACTAGAACTGACACTGGGCAGCGAGAACAGCACTGGACTATTTTACTGTAGTATACTGGTCACCACAATGCAGCACAAGACAATGAGTAGTGATACTGAGTACTGATGAGGATACTAGAACTCACACTGGGCAGCGAGAAAAGCACTGGACTATTGTACTGTAGTATACTGGTCAACACAATGCAGCACAAGACAATGAGTAGTGATACTGAGCACTGATGAGCACACTAGAACTGACACTGGGCAGCGAGAACAGCACTGGACTATTGTACTGTAGTATACTGGTCACCATAATGCAGCACAAGACAATGAGCACTGATCCTGAGCACTGATGAGGATACTAGAACTGACACTGGGCAGCGAGAACAGCACTGAACTATTGTACTGTAGTATACTGGTCACCACAATGCAGCAGCAAGACAATGAGCACTGATCCTGAGCACTGATGAGGATACTAGAACTGACACTGGGCAGCGAGAACAGTACTGGACTATTGTACTGTAGTATACTGGTCACCACAATGCAGTAGCAAGACAATGAGTAGTGATACTGAGCACTGATGATACTACGGAGAACTGACACTGAGCAGCACAATGCAGCACAAAACACTGTACTAGTATTAGTGAGCAGCACAAAAGCCCTCTGGAATTGTCACCCCCCAGATACCACTGTGACTGGAATGATGATGACTTCTGCACAGTGACAGGACACTACCACAGCACCCTACAGCAGCAAGATGCAGCACAAGACACTGGACTATTAGTAATGTACTGTAGTATACTGAGCACCACACAATGCAGCACAAGACAATGAGCAGTGATACTGAGCACTGATGAGGATACTAGAACTGACAATGGACAGTGAGAACAGCACTGGACTATTGTACTGTAGTATACTGGTCACCACAATGCAGCACAAGACAATGAGCACTGATCCTGAGTACTGATGAGGATACTAGAACTGACACTGGGCAGCGAGAACAGCACTGGACTATTGTACTGTAGTATACTGGTCACCACAATGCAGCAGCAAGACAATGAGCACTGATCCTGAGCACTGATGAGGATACTAGAACTGACACTGAGCAGCGAGATGCAGCACTGGACTATTGTACTGTAGTATACTGGTCACCACAATGCAGAACAGATACTGAGCACTGATATCGAGCTTTCCACTCAGAGAACGTAGCCACGTCCTCTCGCTCTCTCGACAATGCACGAGTGAAAATAGCGGCGACGCACGGCTCTTTATATGGAAAACCGAATCTCGCAAGAATCCGACAGCGGGATGATGACATTTTCCACCGTTCGGGTTTTCCGAGCCAGGCGGGAAGACCCGAGGCAGCCTTGGACCTGTGTAAACCACGTGAAGTTCGGGGGGGTTCGGTTCTCAGAGAACCGAACCCGCTCATCTCTAATATATATATATATATATATATATATACATACATATACACACACACACACACAACAAATTAGCACAGTCAGTTCTTTTTTTCTTTTTCTTTTTTTGTATCTGTCTGAAGCCAACCAGTATGCTCTTGGAGTATCAGAAGACACTGGAGCACCCAGAGGAAACCAATGTAAACACATGCAAATGTCACACAGATATTACATTGGTCTGGAATTTGACTCATTACCTTAGGGCTGTGTGGCAGTAATAGCAACCACTATGCCAACCATTCTAAATTAATATTAACTACTCAGCCAACACTGAATTACATACAAATGAATAACCTAATACTGATATAGATTGCAACAACTACAATAAGCCAAACAAATATATCTAAAGAGTTAAAACATTAGGACACGTCAATTTGTTATAAGCACCCAAAAATAAGAATTTACTCACCGGTAATTCTATTTCTCGTAGTCCGTAGTGGATGCTGGGAACTCCGTAAGGACCATGGGGAATAGATGGGCTCCGCAGGAGACTGGGCACTCTAAAAGAACGATTAGGTACTATCTGGTGTGCACTGGCTCCTCCCTCTATGCCCCTCCTCCAGACCTCAGTTAAGGAAACTGTGCCCGGAAGAGCTGACACAACAAGGAAAGGATTTGGAATCCAGGGCAAGACTCATACCAGCCACACCAATCACACTGTACAACTTGTGATAACTATACCCAGTTAACAGTATGAACAACAACTGAGCCTCAGTAACAGATGGCTCATAACAATAACCCTTTAGTTAAGCAATAACTATGTACATGTATTGCAGAGAGTCCGCACTTGGGACGGGCGCCCAGCATCCACTACGGACTACGAGAAATAGAATTACCGGTGAGTAAATTCTTATTTTCTCTGACGTCCTAGTGGATGCTGGGAACTCCGTAAGGACCATGGGGATTATACCAAATCTCCCAAACGGGCGGGAGAGTGCGGATGACTCTGCAGCACCGAATGAGCAAAGGCAAGGTCCTCTCAGCCAGGGTATCAAACTTGTAGAACTTAGCAAATGTGTTTGAACCCGACCAAGTAGCAGCTCGGCAAAGCTGTAAAGCCGAGACCCCTCGGGCAGCCGCCCAAGAAGAGCCCACCTTCCTTGTGGAATGGGCTTTTACTGATTTAGGATGTGGTAACCCTGCCGCAGAATGAGCTTGCTGAATCGTGTTACAGATCCAGCGCGCAATAGTTTGCTTTGAAGCCGGAGCACCCAGTTTGTTGGGTGCATGCAGGATAAACAGCGAGTCAGTTTTCCTGACTCCGGCCGTCCTGGCTACATAGATTTTCAAAGCCCTGACTACGTCCAGCAACTTGGAAGCCTCCAAGTCCCGAGTAGCCGCAGGCACCACAATAGGTTGGTTCAAATGAAACGCTGATACCACCTTTGGGAGAAATTGGGGACGAGTCCTCAATTCTGCCCTGTCCATATGGAAGATCAGATACGGGCTTTTACATGACAAAGCCGCCAATTCTGACACACGCCTAGCTGAAGCCAAGGCCAACAGCATGACCACCTTCCACGTGAGATACTTTAGCTCCACGGTCTTAAGTGGCTCAAACCAGTGTGATTTCAGGAAATCCAACACAACGTTAAGATCCCAAGGTGCCACTGGCGGCACAAAAGGGGGCTGAATATGCAGCACTCCCTTAACAAACGTCTGAACTTCAAGCAGTGAAGCCAGTTCTTTTTGAAAGAAAATAGATAGGGCCGAAATCTGGACCTTTATGGATCCTAATTTTAGGCCCATAGTCACTCCTGACTGTAGGAAGTGCAGGAATCGACCCAGCTGGAATTCCTCTGAAGGGGCCTTCCTGGCCTCACACCAAGCAACATATTTTCGCCATATACGGTGATAATGTTTTGCTGTCACGTCTTTCCTAGCCTTTATCAGCGTAGGAATAACTTCATCCGGAATGCCCTTTTCCGCTAGGATCCGGCGTTCAACCGCCATGCCGTCAAACGCAGCCGCGGTAAGTCTTGGAACAGACAGGGCCCCTGCTGTAACAGGTCCTGTCTGAGAGGCAGAGGCCATGGGTCCTCTGAGATCATTTCTTGTAGTTCTGGGTACCAAGTTCTTCTTGGCCAATCCGGAACGATGAGTATAGTTCTTACTCCTCTCTTTCTTACTATCCTCAGTACCTTGGGTTTGAGAGGAAGAGGAGGGAACACATAAACCGACTGGTACACCCACGGTGTCACTAGTGCGTCCACAGCTATCGCCTGAGGGTCCCGTGACCTGGCGCAATATTTTTTTAGCTTTTTGTTGAGGCGGGACGCCATCATGTCCACCTGTGGCAGTTCCCAACGATTTACAATCTGTGTGAAGACTTCTTGATGAAGTCCCCACTCTCCCGGGTGGAGGTCGTGCCTGCTGAGGAAGTCTGCTTCCCAGTTGTCCACTCCCGGAATGAACACTGCTGACAGTGCTATCACGTGATTCTCCGCCCATCGAAGAATCCTTGTGGCTTCTGCCATTGCCATCCTGCTTCTTGTGCCGCCCTGGCGGTTTACATGGGCGACCGCCGTGATGTTGTCTGACTGAATCAGTACAGATTGGTTTTGAAGCAGGGGCTCTGCTTGACTCAGGGCGTTGTAGATGGCCCTTAGTTCCAATATATTTATGTGTAGAGAAGTCTCCAGACTTGACCACTGTCCTTGGAAGTTTCTTCCCTGAGTGACTGCCCCCCATCCTCGGAGGCTTGCATCCGTGGTCACCAGGATCCAGTCCTGTATGCCGAACCTGCGTCCTTCGAGAAGATGAGCACTCTGCAGCCACCACAGCAGAGACACCCTGGCCCTTGGGGACAGGGTGATCAACCGATGCATCTGAAGATGCGATCCGGACCATTTGTCCAACAGATCCCACTGAAAGATCCTTGCATGGAACCTGCCGAAGGGAATTGCTTCGTAAGAAGCCACCATCTTTCCCAGGACTCGCGTGCAGTGATGCACCGACACCTGTTTTGGTTTCAGGAGGTCCCTGACCAGAGATGACAATTCCTGGGCCTTCTCCTCCGGGAGAAACACCTTCTTCTGTTCTGTGTCCAGAATCATTCCCAGGAAAAGCAGATGCGTCGTAGGAATCAGCTGCGACTTTGGGATATTCAGAATCCAGCCGTGCTGTTGCAACACTTCCTGAGAGAGTGCTACGCTGACCAACAACTGCTCTTTGGACCTCGCCTTTATGAGGAGATCGTCCAAGTACGGGATAATTATAACTCCCTTTCTTCGAAGGAGTATCATCATTTCGGCCATTACCTTGGTAAATATTCTCGGAGCCGTGGAGAGACCAAACGGCAACGTCTGGAATTGGTAATGACAGTTCTGTACCACAAACCTGAGGTACTCCTGGTGAGGTGGGAAAATGGGGACATGCAAGTAAGCATCCTTGATGTCCAGCGACACCATAAAATCCCCCTCTTCCAGGCTTGCAATAACAGCCCTGAGCGATTCCATTTTGAACTTGAACTTCTTATATAAGTGTTCAAGGATTCTAAATTCAGGATGGGTCTCACCGAACCGTCCGTTTTCGGTACCACAAACATTGTGGAACAGTAACCCCTGCCCTGTTGAAGGAGGGGGACCTTGATTATCACCTGCTGGAGGTACAGCTTGTGAATTGCCGCCAGTACTACCTCCCTTTCCCTGGGAGCAGCTGGCAAGGCTGATTTGAGGTAACGGCGAGGGGGAGTCACCTCGAACTCCAGCTTGTATCCCTGAGATACAATTTGTACAGCCCATAGATCCACTTGTGAGTGAACCCACTGGTTGCTGAAGTTTCGGAGACGCGCCCCCACCGCACCTGGCTCCACCTGTGGAGCCCCAACGTCATGCGGTGGACTTAGTGGAAGCAGGGGAGGATTTTTGTTCCTGGGAACTGGCTGCCTGGTGCATCTTCTTTCCTCTACCCTTGCCTCTGGCCAGAAAGGATGCTCCTCTGACACGCTTGCCTTTCTGAGGCTGAAAGGACTGCATTTGATAATACGGTGCTTTCTTAGGCTGAGGGAACCTGAGGTAAAAAAGTCGACTTCCCAGCAGTTGCTGTGGATACGAGGTCAGAGAGACCATCCCCAAATAATTCCTCACCCTTATAAGGCAAAACCTCCATGTGTTTTTTAGAATCAGCATCACCTGTCCACTGCCGAGTCCATAATACTCTCCTGGCAGAAATGGACATTGCATTAATTCTAGATGCCAGCAGGCAAATGTCCCTCTGTGCATCCCGCATATATAAGACGACGTCTTTTATATGTTCGATGGTTAGCAAAATAGTATCCCTGTCGAGGGAATCAATGTTGTCTGACAGGGTATCAGTCCATGCTGCTGCAGCACTACACATCCAGGCTGAAGCAATAGCAGGTCTCAGTAGAGTACCAGAGTGTGTATACACAGACTTCAGGATAACTTCCTGCTTTCTATCCGCAGGATCCTTTAGGGCGGCCGTATCCTGAGACGGCAGTGCCACCCTTTTAGATAAGCGTGTTAGCGCCTTGTCCACCCTAGGGGATGTTTCCCAACGTAACCTATCCGTTGGCGGGAAAGGGTACACCATCAGTAACCTCTTAGAAATCACTAGTTTCTTATCAGGGGTACTCCACGCTTCTTCACAAAAATCATTTAATTCATCAGATGGCTGCTTTTTCTCCCCAAATATAATACCCCTTTTGGTGGTAACCGGGTTAATATCAGAAATGTGCAATACATCTTTCATTGCAGTAATCATGCATCGGATGGCTTTTGTAGACTGTACATTTGTCTCATCCTCATCTACACTGGAGTCAGACTCCGTGTCGACATCTGTGTCTACCATCAGAGCTAGCGGGCGTATATGAGCCCCTGACGGCTTCTGAGTCGCCTGGGCAGGCGTGGGCTGAGACCCCGGCTGTCCCAAGGCTGCTGCGTCATCGAACCTTTTATGTAAGGAGTTGACACTGTCGGTTAAGACTTTCCACATATCCATCCAATCAGGTGTCGGCCCCGTCGGGGGCGACCCCACATGTATCTGCCCCTGCTCCGCCTCCACGTAACCCTCCTCATCAAACATGTCGACACAGCCGTACCGACACACCGCACACACACAGGGAATGCTCAGACTGAGGACAGGACCCCACAAAGTCCTTTGGGGAGACAGAGAGAGAGTATGCCAGCACACACCACAGCGCTATATAACACAGGGATTTACACTGCTAATAAGTGATTTTCCCAATAGCTGCTTGTTTGTATCGATTTGCGCCTAAATTTATGTCCCCCCCCCCTCTCTTTTTAACCCGTCTTGTACCTGGATACTGCAGGGGAGAGCCTGGGGAGCGTGCTTCCAGCGGAGCTGTGAAGGGAAAATGGCGCTGGTGTGCTGAGGAAGAAGGCCCCGCCCCCTCAGCGGCGGGCTTCTGTCCCGCGTTTTCTGTAACTTAATGGCGGGGGTTTTTACACATATGCAGTTAACTGACTGTATTATGTATATTTTTTTGCCAAAAGGTAATATAATTGCTGCCCAGGGTGCCCCCCCCCCCAGCGCCCTGCACCCTACAGTGACCGGAGTGTGTGGTGTGCTGTGGGAGCAATGGCGCACAGCTGCAGTGCTGTGCGCTACCTTAATGAATACAGGAGTCTTCTGCCGCCGATTTCATCGTTCTTCTGTCTTCTGGCTCTGCAAGGGGGACGGCGGCGCGGCTCCGGGAACGGACGATCGAGGTCAGGCCCTGTGTTCGAACCCTCTGGAGCTAATGGTGTCCAGTAGCCTAAGAAGCACAAGCTAGCTGCAAGCAGGTAGGTTTGCTTCTCTCCCCTCAGTCCCACGTAGCAGTGAGTCTGTTGCCAGCAGATCTCACTGAAAATAAAAAACCTAACAAATACTTTCTTTCTAGCAAGATCAGGAGAGCCCACTAGGAGCACCCAGCTCTGGCCGGGCACAGATTCTAACTGAGGTCTGGAGGAGGGGCATAGAGGGAGGAGCCAGTGCACACCAGATAGTACCTAATCTTTCTTTTAGAGTGCCCAGTCTCCTGCGGAGCCCGTCTATTCCCCATGGTCCTTACGGAGTTCCCAGCATCCACTAGGACGTCAGAGAAATTAGTATTAATTTATTGAGATTAATCTAAATCTATTCATTATTATCATTCCCTGGTCACTACCAAAGTCAGGTTTCTTGCTATTGCCAATTTGAAAGGTCTTATGCAACATTGACAAGGTTGTCATTGTCAGCCACATTACACTGATCCAATTGCTAGATGCAGGGCCAGGGCAAGATCTCTGCACTCTAGGCAAAGCTTCAGCCTAGCGCCCCCTTACCTACAACCCCCCCCCCCCCCCCCTTCCCCTATCTTCCGGAGGGGGCATGCAAGTGGCAACTATGTGAGCTGGGGTGAATTGCATCATTGTACATATACAGAGAAAAGGGACAACACTCAAGGACTTTTAAAATGATAAAGTATATTGTAAACAAAGTCACAACATTTTGTGACTTTGCTCACATTATACTTTTACTTTAAAAGTCCTTGAGAGGCATCTATTCTAACATGTTAGCCAACATGGGATATTTTTTTAAATTCAAAGATTTTTATTGATTTTTTGTACATGTAATACAATTACAATTTAACGGTAATCCCCCCCCCCCCCACCCAACTAGCACATATTATGGAATAGTTGTACTGCAAATAAGAACAATATGTATAGTGTACACAATTACATCAATAAATAAGTCTTGAGATAACAATACACTGTGCATGGTCATTTCACTGAAAGCGCGTGCCTGACTGCATCAAATAGCATCAAGAAGAGTCATCTGCATTCATCTTATAACACACAATAAGGTGTCCAGCTATATATACAGCATATTTCTATCGGAATCCATTTTTAAAATATATTCATTGCTTTAAATATGGCGAGTCTAACCACCTCTCCCAAATACTGTAGTATTTTGTCTCAGCGCGCCTAGACAGATAGACATATTTCTCATGTTTAACAACCTCATTTGTGAGAGACAACCAGGCTGCAATCTAGGGCCGCTGGTAGACATCCACAGTCTGGCTATACAGACTTTAGCTAGTATACAGAGGTTGATAATATAACATTGCATATTTTTATCGAGAGCGTCATCGTCAAAGGCTGCCAGTAAAAAAACAGTAGGAGTACATGTGTCCATGGGTACTCCAGTAGAGACAATAACCCAGATAACCTCAGCCCAGAATGAGCTAACCACAGGGCAGTACCATAAAAGGTGCCAGAACGTGCCCTCCAGTGAGTTGTACTTGGGGCACCTAGAGTCCTCCCTACCCCCCAGTCTGAGTAGACGTTCAGGCGTGATATAAACTCTGTGTAATATGAATAGCTGAATTTGTTGGAATCTCGCCGATGTGGACGAAATTCGTGGGCCAGTCAGGGCATCGTCCCAGGTATCCTGAGATAGGGGACCTAGATCCGCCTCCCATTGTGTACGAAGGCGTGGCATGTCAGTCACATGGTGTGCAGTAAGCAGGGTAGAATATATCTGAGAAATAAGGTGGGAACCGTCTAGTGACATCAACATTTGTTTAACAGGTGATTGTTGTTTCCTAATAATAGTATTTTCAGGGAATTGAGTAGAGCAGGCATGTCTTGATTGTAAATATCGATAGAAATATGTATGGGGAATCGGATAATCGGACTGCAGCTGAGAGAATGACTTAAGGAGGTTACCGGAGTATATCTGACCAATGGAAATAATGCCCCACCTACCCCATATCCTACGGAGCTGCTGACTGGTCAGTTCTTTAAACTCAGTAGTGCCATCCAGCGGGGTATCAGGGTCCCATCCCTCCCTCAGCAACAGATCCTTAGTCCGCTTCAAAATCAATACAGCTTGTTTAAATAAAGGTAACCCGAGCAAGTAAATGTTGCCAGATAGCAAGCAATTCAATGGAGTAAGTCCAGGAGCCATAGCAGAGACTACCAAGGAGGGAAGATCCATCCCGGTGTCATCCCTCAGCCATTCAAAAATATGTGACAGTTGCGTGGCATGATAATAAAGTCTAAAACAGGGCACTGCCATACCACCAGAGTCTCTATCGCGAATCAAAGTGTCCAGTTTAATTCGCACTCTCTTGCGAGACCATATTATTGAGGAGAGTATGCTATCTATTCGCTTGAACACCATCTGGGGAGTGTATATTGGAGAGTGCTGTAGTACATAGACCAATTTAGGCTGTGCCGTCATTTTTTTAAGACTGTGACCGTTAATGGGAGTTTGCCCCACATCGCTATCCGAGACCTCAAGTAGTCTATTTGGGGTTGTATATTAAGAGGAATAAAGCGAGACGAGTCGTTAGATACCCATATGCCTAAGTATTTAAAGACTTCCACCCATTTAAGCTGAAGAGGTATACTAGGAGTCTCCGGCATTTTCCCCTAAACGGCATTATACAGGATTTTTCCCAGTTAATCAGCAGTCCTGAATGTTTACCAAAATTGTTAATTGTATTAAAGATCATGGTGATCTCATAGTTAGATACAAACAACAATATGTCGTCTGCATATAGTGCTATCTTGTCCACCCTTGAACCAATGCTAAATCCCGATATGGCTGTAGTGTGTCGGATAAGGCACGCCAACGGCTCCACTGCCAGTGCGAATAGCGTAGGTGACGGGACAGCCCTGCCTAGTCCCTCTCTGTAATGGGAATGAGGAGGAAATTAATCCGTTAACAGATACTCTAGCTCTAGGGTTGGAGCACATTAATTTAACCCATTTAATAAAGCCGGGGCCTATTCCGAATTTCTCCATGGTCCCCCAGAGGAACTTCCACTCCACCGAGTCAAATGCTTTAGGAGCATCTAATGAAACTATAACCGAGGAATGGTTATCCCCCCGAGGGACCTGTAGATGGGTAAATAATCTCCTAAAGTTAATCATAGTGGATTTTCCAGGGATAAAGCCAGTTTGATCCCCATGGATCAGTTGAGCGATAACTGAATTGAGTCTGGTCACTAGTATTTTGGCCAAAATTTTTACATCGGTAGGTAAAAGAGATATAGGCCTATACGACTCCACTCTAGTGGGGTCCTTGTCAGGTTTCAAAGGACTATAATTAATGCTTCAGACATAGAATCTGGCATCGCCTCCCTCTCGAACATCCCTTCATATAATGCCAATAATCTAGACGCATAGACGTCTCCATGTTTTTTATATCATTCAAGAGGTATACCATCCAATCCCGGCGCCTTACCACTAGGAAAGGATTTTATGGCCCCCTTCTACTTCACCCAAAGATAGTGGGGAATCTAGCAAGTCTCGCGCATCAGGGGTTAGTGTCGGCAAGGGGACAGTGTCAACAAATGTTTGCAGGTCACTATCATCGCAAGTCAACCTAGTACTATAGAGGCGACGATAATGATAAAAAAATTGATTGTCTATATCGGGGGTTTGAATGTACTCCTGTCATCTTGACCCTGAATTTTGACAACAGTATTAGCCGATTGCTGAGTGCGCGCCAGCCTAGCCAGAAAGCCACCAGGTCTGTCCCCAATTGCGTACTGTGAATGTTTGGTGAAGAGTATCCTATATTTGGCCTTATCAGTCAGGCAGTCACTCCATTCCCTTAGAGCCTGCACCCAGGCTTCCCTGGATGAGTCCAAGTTATCAGCCAAGTAAGCAAGCTCCAATGATCTACAGGAAACCTCCAGGTCTGCCTCCCTTTTCCTGTATGTCCTTTTCAGAGTCGACACCGCCCTAATAAGAGTTCCCCTTACACAGGACTCGAATGCATCCCAGACTATGGGCAGGGGAGCTGTGCCCTCATTAAGTTACAAAAATTCTGCCCACTGTTCCTCCAATTTCCCATCAGTTTCCAGTCTAGTGAGCCAAAAGAGATTCAATTTCCAAAATACCTGGCCCCTCACCCCTCCCGTATCTAAGACCAAGGAAATCGGGGAGTGATCAGAAATTCCTCTAGTCTCGTACTGTACTGATCGAACTCACGGCAACAGTTCAGGGGATATATCAAAGCTAGGTCTATTCTAGAGAAAGCGGAGTGTGTGGGTGAGAAACAAGAATACTGTCGAACATCAGGGTACCTTTGATGCCATACATCAACCAATTCCATGCCCTCCACTAGTGCCCCAAAGGAGCCACCGCTCTGTCTGGAACACGCCCTAGTAGCCGTAAGTCTGTCCAGAGCTGGGTTCAGAGTGTTATTATAATCTCCCAAGCTAATTACCGGAGTATCAGGAAAAATAGCAATAAACTCTGCCACTTTCTTGAGTACATCCGGGGAGTATTGGGGGTATATACAGTGCTATCAACACAAGAGATATTGAATGAATCTGACATTTAATAAAAACCGACCTTCCCCATGTGTCTAACTGTACTTGCTCCACCATGAATGGAACCTGTTTCTTGACCAGAACTGAGACCCCTCTAGAGGAGGAGGTATGAGTCGAGTGATAGGCCCAGCCCACCCAGGGTTTTCTTAAAGCCATAACTTTAGCCCCTACCAGATGGGTCTCCATTAGACACACAACATCCGCCCCATAGTGTTTGAGCTGTCTAAGGACCAACATTCTCTTAACTTTGTCATTGAGACCTCATACATTCCAAGAGAGGAATTTAATTAAATTAGTCGCCATAGAATACTTGTAGTCAATAACGTAGGGACTCTGTTAGTATATACACTGCTCGACACATAATACAGTGAACCTCGCACAGTATACAAATGACCAGCATCTTCCCTAAGACAAAATGCAGTAAAAGAGAGCAGACCAAATATCTCGTATTTTCAAAAACATCGCAAAACACCATCACATTTTCCAGAGCATAATGCAGTAAAGAATAAAAACATAACAAATAACATCAGTTGCACCCCAAACCCCCTCACCCCCCCCCCACCCTGTATACCTCCCCGAACTTTGGCATACTTCTTCCCTTTAACCTTAGCCAACCCCTACAACAATAATTAACTCAAATTACTCACAACTTGTCTCGAGTAGGCAAAAGATACAGTGACGACAGAACATGGCACAATACCCTCCGTCTAAGAACCATGGCTCTTAATATATCCCTCATAGCTAATCATGCCCACCCACTATCAGGCATTTAAAGAACAATATTTCCAAACATTTCCAACCCATTGGCTGCGGCCAAACTTATTCCGCGACCATGGCCCTCCGTGCCGGTCTCGCAGTGTCCAGCCACATAGAAGCCTCTCTTGGAGTAGAGAATAACTTTGTTTCACCATCCACCACCACTCTGAGTTTAGACGGGTATATCATGGCATAAGAGATATTCAAGTCTCACAGTCGTCTTTTTACAGGAGTAAACTGGGCTCTGTTTTTCTGAAACTCCACTGCAAAATCAGGAAATATAGAGACACGAGACCCATTCCACGTAATTGGGCCTTTAGTGCGGTTCATCCTCAGGATAGCATCTCTGTCCCGGTAATTAAGAAGCTTGGCAATCAGGGTACGAGGTGGCGCTCCCTGAGGGAGAGGTCTAGTCGGGACTCGGTGAGCCCTTTCCACTATAAAAAATGTCGAAAAAGATTCCGCTCCATAAGTATCACAGAGCCATTTTTCCAGGAATTTCTCAGGAATCGGACCTTCCTCTCGTTCAGGTAGGCCCACCCAGCGGATGCTGTATCTCCGCAGTCTGCCTTCCATATCAAGCAATTTATTCTGTACATCCGTTAGTTGGTTAGCGACAGACGACACTTGTGTGCATAACGGGGTCACCGTATCTCCCAGGGTCAACGTACGGGTTTCCACTTCTCCAACACGTTCCCTAACTATTTGCAGGTCATGATGCATGATAGACAAATCAGACTGAACCTGACCTATTTTCTCCGCCAATCTGGTTTCACAAGCAGCCACAGCCTCTAGGACCCTCTGAAGGGCCGCATCAGGAGGAGATTCGGAGGTTGCAGAGCCCCGAGGGGAGGGGGTCTGGGGAGGGGAATCCCGATCAGGGGTCACCTCCTTATGATTAGGCTGAGATGTCCTCGAATATTTCTCCAGCTTAGCAGCCGCAGCGGACTGCTATGGCCTCACCATAATGTGGGAGTATACGAAGAAACACGTGAGTTGTAATAAAGCAGTAGAAATAATCGCAAGAACTGCGTTCAGGATGTATGATATCAGGCACGGATAAAGATAGGTGACCAACAGTACTGTAGAGAAGGTCCTTAAGAATACAGAACAAATAGAAGTAAATCAAGTGTATTTATACCCAAAGGACCCCAACTTCACACAGGGAGGTCTATATCCCTTTAAAGGACAGAGTGAGTGCCTCTGATGGGGTTACCTAAAATGGCGGGCTTTCTTTCAGCAGCAGCCTGTGTTATAATGGTGTTCCTGGGCAACAGCTCTGGTGCAGAGGGCAGGACAGGGTATTGTGGAGCTTGAGGCAGTGTAACGGATATCTCAGCGGCTGTATAGAGCTGAAGCAGCAGCTTGCCGGGTAGTGCAGGGACCAGTTGCCGGGAGACCCTCTGATCAATAGGCGTCTGCACTCCCCCTTCTCCCCCCTTCCACCAGCCGGGCAGCGGCAGACAGCGCGGCTTACAGCGCGGCAGGCACCTGCTCCCCTCCGCTCTGTGACAGACCTGCAGCGTGCAGAGCCGCGCGTGGTCCGGGGAGTAATGGCGCCGTGACAGCCCTCCTCCTCATTCAGCTGTCTAGTCCAGGGCACAGTGGGCAATGATCAGCGCCGGTGGGCGGCTGGAAACGATCCGCAACACTTCACTCGCCACCTAAGCCAGGTGGGTAGCTGGTAGTGAGCCACAGGATAGTTATACAGGAGTATTGGGACGGAGAGCACTGAGGAAAGCTGCTACTCCATGTCCCATGAAGCCACGCCTCCTCCAGCATGGGATATTTAATTGGGGTTGGGTATGGGATGCCGGCGGTCAGAATACCGACAGCTGCATCCCAACCATCATAATCCCGACATTTTGATATAAATTTATTTCCCCTTACCCTTCTCCTAACCCTCCCTCCCCGCGGTCTAGGCCTAACCCCTCCTGGCATACTAACATTCAGGATGACAGCTGTCAGGATGCCATTCTAACAGGTATCCAGATTCCGGTGTCAGTATCCTGAACACCAGCATCCTGTCCGCCAGAATGTTAACTACATCCCTTTAAATGTATGTGTATACATACGTATATACGCACAGACATATATTTGTATGTTCCTTGTATGTTCCATCCTCCCATCTGACCCCCTCCTCCATGTGTAGTGTATTGTGTCCCAGTGCCTGTGTTTTCCTTATTATGCTGTTTACACGTGCAAACCCCACATCAGGCTGTAAGGTCTGACCTGTCTATGGTCCCATAGAAACCCCCATGGGTTACATACCTAAAAGTGGTTTCCTTGTTTTCTCTTGTAGTTGCCATGGTACCTCTTGCAGGCGACAGCAGCATTACAGTGACGCTGCAGGTGCAGACATGTAGTCAGGTGCTGCGTGCTGCTGGACAGCCGGGATCTAGGGGCCTGGAGGTGATGCATTAGGGCTATGAGGGTCAGCTGTGGGAGCGCCCCTCGGGAGTCATAGTCACATCCGCCTCCTATGTGCCTTCCCATGATTTGGTGGTACACGTGTCGGCACGGAGGAAGCACTGAGACACTATGTTGGGACAGTCTGATAGTGGTGGATGCACCTGATTAGACCACCAGCAGCAGCAGCCAGCACAGTGTAAATGGAGGAAGCCGCATACAGAGATATCCTTCAGTTTTTTGCTAGATGAATTCAGTGGCACCCTCCATGGTCTGGTGCCCCTAGGCAGCCGCTTAAAGCTGCCTAATGGTAGAGCTGGCCCTGGTAGATGCATACATTACATACATACACACAAACTGCCAGACACATTGTCCTGACCTCAATATCAGCCATATTGCAAAGACTGCACTGCATACATATGACTGCTGATAATTGTACGTAGCCCAGTAAGTGCATGATCCAAGGATACATAACACTCAGCAATGTACCACCACCACCACCACAATGTTCAACTGCTCACATACCCGAGAGTTACAGTAGGCCAGTGCTAAGTTACCTATGCACCTCTATGTAGTGAGAGGTAATGTTGGCAATCATAGGTGTGCGCAGGGGGGGTGCCTGGTGCGCACAGGAACCCCCTAATGTCTGGCACCCGATCTCACATGCCTGAGGCAGCGATAGCCGAGCAGGCTGATTACTGTCCCCTCTGCTCTGCACCCTGTCAGGACTGCATTACTGACCGGGCGCCTGCGTTAATCAAGGGTGCCACTGCCACCGGCTTTCAAACTCCTGACTCCACCTCCATGTACAAAGACAGCATGATGTGACGTGATGACGTCCTGCTGCTCGCACGCGCACCCGCCCACCTCTTTCCTTCTATGCTATGCCAACGCCAGCCAATGATGAGGATCAGCATGCAGCCAGCGTTCCTCTTAGGAAGACAAATTCAATACTGGCAGGCGGTCGGCAGCAACATTGACACCTCATTCGTTTTTCCAGCAGCAGCAGTACTAGTCTGCGACTGTCAGTGTCAGTGAGTGACTGACTTGTAAGTAAGCTGCTGCAGCTTGCAGCAGAAAGAGAGGGGGAGCCAGACCAGGCTGAGGAGGAGCAGTGTAATTGCAGTGAGTGCCATCAGGGGTGTTTGTTTGGTGCACACCACAACATCTGACAATGCTTCTGCTTTATTAGGATTGGTACAAGGGTGGATATTTTATATTGCGTTGACCATCAATAGATGGTGCTAGACACGCCCAAAAGGCGGTGCTAGACACACCCCTCCGACGGTGCACCCCCTAATAAAATGTGCTGCGCACGCCTATGTTGGCAATGTTAGTGTCTGAGAGGTTACAGTGTTCTGACGGCACTTCACAGACCTCCCAGAGAATTGTGTTACTCCTAGACATGTATGCTTTCATCAGAATTATGGTTTAATTTATAGAGGTCTATGCCCATATGTTTGGATCCTCAATCAGGTTGATTTTATCACCACCAAATTTGTTCCAATTTTTGCCCATTTTGAGGTCCAAATTGCAAAAGATTCAGTTTTTTATATTGAGTAACTATTATGAGTTCAGAGCAACAACTGGATACCATTAACAATGGTAACTGTAACAATTAACAGTTACTTAGATTAGCACCAGCATATTCCGTTGGGCTTTGCAATTGAGAGCAAAACTGTAATTAAACAACACTGGATAATAAGAAAAAGCGGTGAGAGGGCCCTGCTCTCAAACGGACAATCTATAGGAAAATAGACATCGATACACAAGGATAAGTGCTACATACAGTATACTGTACAGTAGCATATTGGTCCAACCAAATTCAAATCTGTATGTGTGTTTTGTATTGTACTGTTTAGATTTACCAGCATTAAATCTTAATTATTCAGAATTCAGACCAACATGTTGAGCAACATCTGGAAAATTCGATTTAATGTCTTTTATAGTAAAGTTATATACATATGATGGAACAGCTATTCTTATTGTTGCATTGCTCCTTCTGTTTTTTTCCAATCTGATAGTTTTGCTTTAAGCCTAAATAGAGTGAGGTCGGCAAATTCTCACCTCAGTAAAGTTTTGTTGCAGGGCAAGGTTCTTGGAGAGGCACAATGGTCCTGTGTGCACAGTGAATAGTATACAGAATAATAATAAAACATTACCCTGAAATTCTCCTCTATATTGAAAACATACAACATAAGCACACTGTGTACATGCAAGTTTAAAACAACCTATATACCTATATAGTTGCATGACTTTCCAGAACACCCCAGTGGTGGAATAAGGGCAGCTTGAGGTCACATGGGAAATACATTATCTGCAATTTGATACCTGAAATGAGACTCCTCTCCGCAGGAGAGTGCAGTGTTAATGAGTTAAGTGAGCTGGGCACAATAGATCACTGACACAATGCAGATTAATAGAGTGAGTCATTGCTGGTTTATAGCAGGCATGATAGAACAAAGCAGGTTGAATGGTCTGGGAGACCAAGATGGATGCATATCAGAAAGTACAGTTCTACCATGATCTGTGTTGATCCAGAAAGCTGAAATGCAGTCTAATGTCATCAATATCTGTTCTTCTAAACATATTGGTTCATTATGTATTTCAGGCCAAAAATACATGTTTTGATTTTGGCCAGCTCAAGAGTTACAAATATAAATATATAAATGACTACTTCCAATTACTTTATTCTGAAAAGTCATTGGGTGTAACTATGCAGAGTAAAATGTATGTAAAAGCTATACTCCCTGTGTGCAAGCAAAACCAGGTTTAATCCATACTTGCCTACCTGACCCTCTCCATGAGGTAGAAAATGCTCTGTTCCTGGACTTTCCTGGTAATGTATGATTGCCATCACCTGTGGGGAGCTAGTTAATTGATAAGAAATGGGGTTTTCACCACAGGTGATGGCAATCATACATTACCAGGAAAGTCCAGGAACAGAGCATTTTCTCCCTCATGGAGAGGGTCAGGTAGGAAAGTATGGTTTAATCCAGTGGTTCTCAAACTCGGTCCTCAGGACCCCACACAGTGCATGTTTTGCAGGTAACCCAGCAAGTGCACAGGTGTATTAATTACTCACTGACACCTTTTAAAAGGTCCACAGGTGGAGCTAATTATGTCACTTGTGATTCTGTGAGGAGACCTGCAAAACATGCACCGTGTGGGGTCCTGAGGACCGAGTTTGAGAACCTGTGGTTTAATCTAAGCATGCTTACAATCTCTCCTAGCCCTCAGCTGGTAATTATCTCCCACTACATACAGTGGCATGTGTTGTAATATTTAGGAGACCTGAGATTTCTATCCACAGCCATCAGCGAAGGCTCTATTGCACAGAAGATGTTGTGGATCATAAGACTCATTGGGCCAAATGTAATGGAGTGAGAGTTTCAGAAAGTGAGAGATTTGGTAAGGTTTTTCAGTTTTTTTTAAAGTGGCAATCATTTACACTGCAAAACCAGGTTGATCTTGTTGTGTAAATGATTGCCACTTTAAAAAAAAACCTG
Organism: Pseudophryne corroboree; assembly: GCF_028390025.1. Taxonomy (NCBI): domain Eukaryota; kingdom Metazoa; phylum Chordata; class Amphibia; order Anura; family Myobatrachidae; genus Pseudophryne; species Pseudophryne corroboree. Next base: position 258,505,155 of record NC_086445.1, read on the forward strand.
CAAAACCTTACCAAATCTCTCACTTTCTGAAACTCTCACTCTATTACATTTGGCCCATAGTATGGCCACATTCAGTCCTCATGTTTCATATAGCAAATATCGTTCATAGCTTCAATTCAAGATGTCCACTGTATATATACATACAGTACATATAGGAAATGAGATACATGAAATATGCCAAACGTATAAGTGTCAACCTCCTTGAGAAGTGATAAAAATGAAGTATACCCCATTTAGCATAGACACAGACCTCCTAAATAACCGAAAGAAGGGCTTTAGTTTGAAGAAACATGTTTAAAAGATTCCTGCTGTGATTAAAAATTGTTCATTTCTTGTGAATAAATCATACTATTGAGGATCTGTTCCATATTAAAGCTTTCACTAGCAACATGAATAAGAAATTTACTGCATTTTTCTGTTTCTGCATTTCTATTTTTTATTTTAAGCAACTTGCATCCATTATTTTTTTATTGCTTTATTTAAATGTATTAATTTTATTGTATATTTAATCATTTTATAATCAATGTAATTATATTTTGTGCATGTGTTCCTAAGGGATTCATATGCTAGATAGCTTGGTTACTACAAATGCTACATTACAAAAAATATAGTGGGTTACTATGTGGCATAATGTGAACTAATGTTGAATGGGGTACTATAGTGTGGCATGGGGTATATTCAATTAGGGTCGAAAACTGCCGTCTGTCGAAAAGACGACAGTTTTCGACTTTTTAAGGTCGAATAGTGATTCGATATATTCAGTCCCTACAGTTTTTATTCGACAAGTCGTGGAATTCGACTTGTCGAATAGTACGTGAATCGGTGGTATAGCTGCCGATTCACGTACTTTTGAGTGAAACGAGGCCAAATTCGACAGGATTTGGCCTCGTTTCTGACCATCTCAGTCTGACATAAAAAAATGTCGGACTGAGATGTGGGACCCAAAGGAGGAGGGGGGGGAGCTGCGGGGAGACGTGGTACAGCCGCGGGCTTACAGGGGAGAGCAGCGCTACAGCACAGTGCTGCAGCAGGATGTCTCACAGCCGCGCCGCTCACGGCATCGTCCACTCGGCTCCAGCAAGTGAGGTCACGCTTGCTGGAGCCGGGTGGACACTGCCGCGAGGTCTGGTGGCTGTGAGACATCCTTCTGCAGCGCTGCTGTAGCGCTGTTCTCCTCCGTCTGCCCGCGGCTGTCCCCGCTTTTCTGCCCCCTCTCCTCCCTCTCCGGTCCCTCATCTCAATTTGACTTTTTAAAAGTCGAATTGAGATGAGATTGAATAGGGGTTGTCGTATCCATTCCGACAAATGCATGTAGGAATGGATCCGACCCTAATTGAATATACCCCATAATGTGAACTGGGGTCACTGTAATGACAAAAACTCATCTCTTATCAGAGTGGAGATGCAATAGAGCATATCTCACATATTTGGAACCTGAAGTGGCTACTTTAACATCAGTTATGAAGAGACAGGCAAGTTCTAAGCACACCTCTTTTGAAATGTTCAGAATCTGCCATATATCATTCAATATCACTGAAGGTTCCTACTTATAGAGTTACATTTTTTAATGCAATTTCAGTATAGTTTATATGAACTTACTAGTGAATTAAAGATAGGATTAATTGCTGTTTCTGAAGTCTTCTCACTTCATTGCTGCAATAACCTATTTTATACTTTCCAAGTAATGTGCAAATGCTACTTTTGATTTATGTATTTATGTGCAGTTATATGCTGTAACTTATTTGTGTTTATATTTTAGCTCTGGTTTGTGAAGTGTTATATTCCAGATTTTCTAATAAATTTTAATCTTACAATAACAGTTATCATCATCAAGTAAACAGAAAATAAATTCAATTTATCATCATTTACGGTGTAATGGTTAGCATTACTGCCTCACAGCACTGAGGTCATGGGTTCGATTCCCACCATGGCTCTAACTGTGCGGAGTTTGTATATTCTCCCCGTACTTGCGTGGGTTTCCTCCGGGTACTCCGGTTTCCTCCCACAATCCAAAAATATATACAGGTAGGTTAATTGACTCCCAGCAAAAATTAACCCTAGCGTGAATGTGTCTGTGTGTACATGTGGTAGGGAATATAGATTGTAAGCTCCACTGGGGCATAGACTGATGTGAATGGGCAAATATTCTCTGTAAAGCGCTGCGGAATATGTGTGCGCTATATAAATAACTGGTAATAAATAAATTTACATTCAATGGTTATAGTTTATGTAAATTATTTAAATGTTTTAATACATTATATGTGTTTTACATATGATGCTGTTACACCACCAGTGTCACGTTCGCATAATGGCTACTTTTTTAACATTTGCTTCCTCTCATGTCAAAACATGGCTAAGCCAATGCCTGACTACCAGTGGTTGCAATTAAATGAAGGGCTCTCCAGAAGAGCTGGACTGAGGAAGCGGGAGAGTAACTTATGCCTGTGTAAATGTATTTTTTGTTCTTTGTTTTGTCACAATGGGGAAATAAAACCAGAAATGCACTTTTTACATTGCTGTTCTGAAAATGTAAAACCTATAGTCTGCATTCAGCAAAGATTAATAATGGGGTCTATGGGGGTCATTCCAAATTGATCGCTCGCTAGCTACTTTTAGCAGCCGTGCAAACGCATAGTTGCCACCCATGGGGGAGTGTATTTTCGCTTTGCAAGTGTGCGAACGCGTATGCAGCCGAGCGGGATAAAAGTTTTTTGCAGTTACTGAGTAGCTCTGGATTTACTCAGCCCATACGATCACTTCAGTCTTCTTGGTCCCGGAATTGACGTCAGACACCCGCCCTGCAAATGCTTGGACACGCCTGCGTTTTTCCAAACACTCCCTGAAAACGGTCAGTTGCCACCCACAAACGCCCTCTTCCTGTCAATTTCCTTGCGATCGGCTGTGCGAATGGATTCTTCATTGAATCCATCACCCAGCAACGATACGCTTTGTACCCGTATGACGCGCCTGTGCATTGCGTTGCATACACATGCGCAGTAGTAACCTGTTCGTTGCGCTGCGAAAAATGGCAGCAAGCGATCAACTCGGAATGTACTGTACGTACGGCTTCTCAATATGTACTAATGGATTTTCTCTGCTATTTTTAAGTGTCTCAAGTGTTACTAAAGTGTCAGGTCCCTATTCAATGTCTTGAAGCAAGGGCCGGCTTCGTCACCTGTAGCTGTCATTCTCTGCCTCTTCTTACTGTAAAGGCAGGAAGTGAGCTCTCTGTCACTTGGCTGGGTGTCAAATAAAAGTCTCACTGCTGCAGCTCTACAGAAGAGAGGTGAGTCCACAGTCTCTGCTGCTGACACCGTTGACGGGGATGACTTAGCGCTCACTCTCCTCAGTGGGGCTATTATTAATAACAATCACGGTAGCCGGCACTTGCTTCATAGCAAAGGCAGGCCAAGCAGGAGCAACTCTTTTTCCACGTTAAGCGGAGTTTTAGCACATGTACCTCAATCTCACAGTGTAGCTCATTGGTAGTCTCATCTAGAATACCGTGTTCAGTACTGGAGACAGTGGGATTGATGTAACAAGCAGTGAAAAGAGTGGACAAGTGAACCAGTGCCCATGGCAACCAATCAGAATCTACCTATCATTTTATGGAATGTACTTGATAAATGCTTCCTCAAAGCTGATTGGTTGCTATGGGCAACTTCTCAATTGATTCATTGCTTGATACATCTGCCCCTAAATCTACAGAAGAATATAAATACATTAGAGACTGCAAAGAAGAAGGGCAATTAACATGGTGCATGTCCTGCATCAAACAATTTGCCCAGAAAGACTAAAAGAGATCTAAATATGTATAGTTTGGAGCAAAGAAGGGACAGGGGTGGCTTTCAACTTTCAAAGATATCAAGAGTTATAACAAGGAACAGGAGGGAGGTGGTAGCGGCTAATACAGCAGTGCAATTTAAACATGCTTGGGATAGACATAAAGGGTTAGGTTCGGGAGACCAGCAGTCAGAGTACCAACCCTTGCATTCCGATTGGCAAAATCCCAACAGCAGTTGTGAGAATGGTAGCTAACCCTAACCCTTCCTCCCAGCAGCCTTACCCTAACCTCCTGCATCCTAACCCTAACTCTTCCCCCGCAGCCTGACCCTAACCTCCCCCTGCAACCTACCCCAAATCCCCCCCCCCCATCCCCCCACCCCCACCCCACACCCTAATCCTACCCATCCCCAAATATTTGAATTTGGGATTCCGGTGGTCGGTATTCTGGTGGCCCATTCTGACTGGTGTCACTTCATTGATCACACTGAATTAATGCACATCTAAAACATGTGCCATTCATGTTGTATGATTATGATTACATACTTCATCTTTCTCAAATGAGATTTGAATAACTCTTTTTAAATTGATTTACAATATGAACTATGTGTAAGGATCTGACATTCACCTTTCGTAGACATCTCCATGTCTACATCAAAGAGCTGATTTGTTCTGGGTCTCATGACTCAGTGTTATCGCATCTCCTTCATATACATAGATATTTCCCAGGGTGACAGGACAGGAATCTGTGCTTTGTTCCCTATCAGAAGTTTGTGCCATTGTTTACTACAGACTGTTTTTAAGGCCTGCAGTCTGCTGGTTCCCACTGCTGTGAACAACATACCAGCTTCGGTTGCTGTGATGTGCTGAGGACTAGCTGGCAGGCAGCAGGGGAAAAGATTTAATGGGATTATGGCAGGCAGATCATCATCAGTCTTTCTCCTGTCTGCCCACCAATCCTTTAATAGAACAAAACCAAAAAGATAGATGGGGCCTGGTGAGCAGCTGGTAAATAACACAGAAGTTGGGAGTATAAGGCAATGAAAATATGGGCTTGTCATCGATACAATAGTTGTTGTTGTCCAACTTCAAAACAGAAATATTCACAAACCTTTAGTCTGTGGCCCTTCGGAATACGAGCACTTGTAGAGAACCACTAAGAGTCAATATTCTGACTGTTAGGATTCCGACTGCTGGGATCCTAACCGCATTTTGTAAGAAATACAAAACTGCAATAATATTAATTGCTAAATATAAAGGGCCTAATTCTGAGTTGGAAATAAGGTCCCTTTTTAAACCAAATTTAGCTTTTCCATACTGTGCATATACAGAATAAAAAGTACACGGTAGAGTCACATTATTGTGACGACCTCCTACATTTGATGTCGGCAGCGCGTATCCCATAAAGTACATCAGGTGTCGTGCGCTGGCTTGGTGGGTATATAAGGTGTGCGATAGGCTATCAGCACACATATCACTCATTGCTGTCATGTGTAAAAATGGCGATTTATCCGAGTTGAAAAAAAGGGATGATTATCGGCTTTTTGGGCCAAGGGTGACAGTATTTCTGAAACAGCGCAGTTTGTGAACTGTTCACGTGATGCTATAGTGAAGGTGTATCGTGACTGGACAAATGGCACAATTGCGAATAACCGACGTGGAAACTGCGGAGCACCACGTGCCATTAATGTGAGAGGTGCGTGAGGGTCGACAGTATATCCTCCTTGTATATTGCCCTTTTTGTGTATCCTGACTTGCACCTCCTTATAATTTTTGAGCATGACTCACGACCTTTGTTTTTTGATGGTTCAATTTACACAAACTTTGTTTCATGCAGAAAATTATTAAAAAATATTGTAGAAAATTACCTTCTGGCTAGTGTATAAAAAAATGTATATGAAACATAAATACAGTCTGTGTTTACACTTGGGTCCATTCCTAGGATGATTTATCATGAAATGCAAATATTCCAAAATATGGAAAAATCCAAAATACTTAATAAATAAGAGTAGAAATAGTAAATTAAACACAAAATTTATGTAAAAAGTAAGAAATACATAACTATAGAAATCATAAAATACATGAATAAATACAGTATATACATAATAAATGTGATAATTTTATCTACTTTTTATATACAATAGGAGACCAAGTGCATACTTTTAAGCTTTATCTTTTTTTATTAATGCGTGATACTGTACATCTGCTTTTTACTTTTGGAGGAAAGAAAAAAAGACTACTGCTTGGGATGCGGTGATCGAGATGCCGGCTGTCGAAATCCCAATGCCGGAATCATGACACGTGGTCAGAAGACCAGCTTTGGAATTCTGACAGCAGCCGAAATGCCAACACCGGAATCCCAACAGTTGGCATCGGCATACCTGTCTCACCACTTGACAGGTGCCATTGTAACAAGATAATCAATGTTATTCTCTTCATCTGTCAAAGGTTTTAATGATAGTTCTGATCGTTGTATGTAGTTTGTTAATACATTTTAATTTGGCTGACTGTGCATCCAATTCACTACAGAATTTGAGCTTAGGAGGTGGTGTATTGCAAGGAACACAGGTCCAATCAATCCATCAAAAACGTCAATGCTGGATTTCCTACAAAATGGTATTGATAAATTATTTGCAGTAAGCACGCTCAAGATGCAAATGTCAGCTGAGACCATTCTGCATTGTTTATACTGCTTCAGAGATATTAATTATTTGTAATATTTTTTTTATGTATGTAAAACTAAATTTTGAAAAAACAAAGCTAGAAAATAGGAATACCAGAAAGCATCAAGGCACATGGGCAAAGAAAGACGTTTGGAAGGACAGTGCCGGCTGGAGCACTCATAGAAGCATAAGAAACCTGAGGTGTTTTTTTTAATAAGCTTTATTTCTCTAACGTCCTAAGTGGATGCTGGGGACTCCGTAAGGACCATAGGGAATAGCGGCTCCGCAGGAGACTGGGCACATCTAAAGAAAGCTTTAGGACTATCTGGTGTGCACTGGCTCCTCCCCCTATGACCCTCCTCCAAGCCTCAGTTAGATCTTTGTGCCCGAACGAGAAGGGTGCACACTAGGGGCTCTCCTGAACTTCTTAGTGAAAGTTTTAGTTTAGGTTTTTTATTTTCAGTGAGACCTGCTGGCAACAGGCTCACTGCATCGAGGGAATAAGGGGAGAAGAAGCGAACTCACCTGAGTGCAGAGTGGATTGGGCTTCTTAGGCTACTGGACATTAGCTCCAGAGGGACGATCATAGGCCCAGCCTGGATAGGTCCCAGAGCCGCGCCGCCGGCCCCCTTACAGAGCCAGAAGGCAGAAGAGGTCCGGAAAATCGGCGGCAGAAGACGTCCTGTCTTCAACAAGGTAGCGCACAGCACTGCAGCTGTGCGCCATTGCTCTCAGCACACTTCACACTCCGGTCACTGAGGGTGCAGGGCGCTGGGGGGGGGGCGCCCTGAGACGCAATAAAAAACACCTTGGATGGCAAAAAATGCATCACATATAGCTCCTGGGCTATATGGATGCATTTAACCCCTGCCAGAATACATAGAAAAACGGGAGATAAGGCCGCCGATAAGGGAGCGGAGCCTATCTCCTCAGCACACTGGCGCCATTTTCCCTCACAGCTCCGTTGGAGGGAAGCTCCCTATCTCTCCCCTGCAGTCACTACACTACCGAAAGGGTTAAAAAAGAGAGGGGGGGCACTAATTACGCGCAGTATTAAAGATACAGCAGCTATAAGGGGAAAAACACTTATATAAGGTTATCCCTGTATATATATAGCGCTCTGGTGTGTGCTGGCAAACTCTCCCTCTGTCTCCCCAAAGGGCTAGTGGGGTCCTGTCCTCTATCAGAGCATTCCCTGTGTGTGTGCTATATGTCGGTACGTTTGTGTCGACATGTATGAGGAGAAAAATGATGTGGAGACGGAGCAGATTGCCTGTAATAGTGATGTCACCCCCTAGGGGGTCGACACCTGAGTGGATGAACTGTTGGAAGGAATTACGTGACAGTGTCAGCTCTGTATAAAAGACAGTGGTTGACATGAGACAGCCGGCTACTCAGCTTGTGCCTGTCCAGACGTCTCATAGGCCGTCAGGGGCTCTAAAGCGCCCGTTACCTCAGATGGCAGATATAGACGCCGACACGGATACTGACTCCAGTGTCGACGGTGAAGAGACAAATGTCTCTCCTGAGATGGCCACCCTTAAGGATCCTGCTGATAGAAAGCAGGAGGGTATCCTAAAATGTATTTACACACATACTGGTGTTATACTGCGACCAGCAATCGCCTCAGCCTGGATGTGCAGTGCTGGGTTGGCGGGGTCGGATTCCCTGACTAAAAATATTGATACCCTAGATAGGGACAGTATATTTTTGCCTATAGAGCATTTAAAAGATGCATTTCTATATATGCGTGATGCACAGCGGAATATTTGCCGACTGGCATCAAGTCTAAGTGCGTTGTCCATTTCTACCAGTAGAAGGTTATGGACACGTCAGTGGTCAGGTGATGCGTATTCCAAACGGCATTTGGAAGTATTGCCTTATTAAAGGGAGGAGTTATTTGGGGTCGGTCTTTCAGACCTGGTGGCCACGGCAACAGCTGGGAAATCCACGTTTGTACCCCAGGTCGCCTCTCAACATGAGAAGACGCCGTATTATCAGGCGCAGTCTTTTCGTGGACAAGCGGGCAAAAGGTTCCTCATTTCTGCCCCGTGACAGAGGGAGAGGAAAAAGGCTGCAGAAATCAGCCAGTTCCCAGGAAAAGAAACCCTCTCCTGCCTCTGCCAAGCCCTCAGTATGACGCTGGGGCTTTACAAGCAGAATCAGGCACGGTGGGGGGCCCGTCTCAATGAATTTCAGCGCGCAGTGGGCTCACTCGCAAGTAGACCCCTGGATCCTTCAGGTGATATCTCAGGGGTACAAATTAGAATTCGAGACGTCTCCCCCTCGCCGTTTCCTAAAGTCGGCTTTACCGATGTCTCCTTCTGACAGGGAGACAGTTTTGGAAGCCATTCACAAGCTGTATTCCCAGCAGGTGATAATCAAGGTACCCCTCCTGCAACAGGGAACGGGGTATTATTCCACACTGTTGTGGTACCGAAGCCGGACGGCTCGGTGAGACCGATTCTAAATCTAAAATCTTTGAACACTTACATACAGAGGTTCAAATTCAAAATTGAGTCACTCAGAGCAGTGATTGCGAACCTGGAAGAAGGGGACTACATGATGTCTCGGGACATCAAGGACGCTTACCTTCATGTCAAAATTTACCCTTCTCATCAAGGGTACCTCAGATTTATGGTACAGAACTGTCACTATCAGTTCAGACGCTGCCGTATGGATGGTCCACGGCACCCCGGGTCTTTACCAAGGTAATGGCCGAAATTATGATATTCCTTCGAAGGAAGGGAATTTTAGTTATCCCTTACTTGGACGATTCCCTGATAAGGGTAAGATCCAGGGAACAGTTGGAGGTCGGTGTAGCACTATCTCAGGTAGTGTTGCGGTAGCACGATTGGATTCTCAATATTCCAAAATCGCAGCTGGTTCCGACGACTTGTCTTCTGTTCCTAGGGATGATCCTGGACACAGTCCAGAAAAAGGTGTTTCTCCCGGAGGAGAAAGCCAGGGAGTTATCCGAGCTAGTAAGGAACCTCCTAAAACCGAGCCAAGTCTCAGTGCATCAATGCACAAGGGTTCTGGGTAAAATGGTGGCTTCCTACGAAGCAATCCCATTCGGCAGATTCCACGCAAGAACTTTCCAGTGGGACCTGCTGGACAAATGGTCCGGGTCGCATCTTCAGATGCATCAGCGGATAACCCTGTCACCAAGGACAAGGGTGTCCCTCCTGTGGTGGTTGCAGAGTGCTCATCTTCTAGAGGGCCGCAGATTCGGCATTCAGGACTGGGTCCTGGTGACCGCGGATGCCAGCCTGCGAGGCTGGGGAGCAGTCACACAGGGAAGGAATATCCAGGGCTTATGGTCAAGCCTGGAGACATCACTTCACATAAATATCCTGAAGCTAAGGGCCATTTACAATGCTCTAAGCTTAGCAAGACCTCTGCTTCAAGGTCAGCCGGTGTTAATCCAGTCGGACAACATCACGGCAGTCACCCACGTAAACAGACAGGGTGGCACAAGAAGCAGGAGGGCAATGGCAGAAGCTGCAAGGATTCTTCGCTGGGCGGAAAATCATGTGATAGCACTGTCAGCAGTATTCATTCCGGGAGTGGACAACTGGGAAGCAGACTTCCTCAGCACGACCTCCACCCGGGAGAGTGGGGACTTCACCCAGAAGTCTTCCACATGATTACAAACCGTTGGGAAAAACTCGACAGGTATTGCGCCAGGTCAAGGGACCCTCAGGCAATAGCTGTAGACGCTCTGGTAACACCGTGGGTGTACCAGTCAGTGTATGTGTTCCCTCCTCTGCCTCTCATACCCAAGGTACTGAGATTGATAAGATGGAGAGGAGTAAGCACTATATTCGTGGCTCCGGATTGGCCAAGAAGGACTTGGTAACCGGAACTTCAAGAGATGCTCACGGAGGATCCGTGGCCTCTACCTCTAAGAAGGGACCTGCTCCAGCAAGGACCCTGTCTGTTCCAAGACTTACCGCGGCTGCGTTTGACGGCAGGGCGGTTGAACGCCGGATCCTGAAGGAAAAAAGGTATTCCGGATGAAGTCATCCCTATCCTGATCAAAGCCAGGAAGGATGTAACCGCAAAACATTATCACCGCATTTGGCGAAAATATGTTGCGTGGTGCGAGGCCAGTAAGGCCCGACGGAGGAAATTCAACTGGGTCGATTCCTACATTTCCTGCAAACAGGAGTGTCTATGGGCCTGAAATTGGGGTCCATTAAGGTTCAAATTTCGGCCCTGTCAATTTTCTTCCAAAAAGAACTAGCTTCAGTCCCTGAAGTTCAGACGTTGTAAAAGGGGTACTGCATATACAGCCTCCTTTTGTGCCTCCAGTGGCACCTTGAGATCTCAATGTAGTTTTTGGGTTCCAAAAGTCACATTGGTTTGAACCACTTAAATCTGTGGAGTTAAAATATCTCACATGGAAAGTGGTCATGCTGTTGGCCCTGGCCTGGGCCAGGCGCGTGTCAGAATTGGCGGCTTTATCCTGTAAAAGCCCTTATCTGATTTTCCATTCGGACAGGGCGGAATTGAGGACTCGTCCTCAGTTTCTCCCTAAGGTGGTTTCAGCGTTTCACCTGAACCAACCTATTGTGGTGCCTGCGGCTACTAGGGACTTGGAGGACTCCAAGTTGCTAGACGTTATCAGGGCCCTGAAAATATATGTTTCCAGGACGGCTGGAGTCAGAAAATCTGACTCGCTGTTTATCCTGTATGCACCCAACAAGCTGGGTGCTCCTGCTGCTAAGCAGACTATTGCTCGTTGGATTTGTAGTACAATTCAGCTTGCACATTCTGTGGCAGGCCTGCCACAGCCAAAAATCTGTAAATGCCCACTCCACAAGGAAGGTGGGCTCATCTTGGGCGGCTGCCCGAGGGGTCTCGGCTTTACAACTTTGCCGAGCAGCTACTTGGTCAGGAGCAAATACGTTTGTAAAATTCTACAAAATTGATACCCTGGCTGAGGAGGACCTGGAGTTCTCTCATTTGGTGCTGCAGAGTCATCCGCACTCTCCCGCCCGTTTGGGAGCTTTGGTATAATCCCCATGGTCCTTACGGAGTCCCCAGCATCCACTTAGGACGTTAGAGAAAATAAGAATTTACTTACCGATAATTCTATTTCTCGTAGTCCGTAGTGGATGCTGGGCGCCCATCCCAAGTGCGGATTGTCTACAATACTGGTACATAGTTATTGTTACCAAAAAAAAAAAAAAAATCGGGTTATTGCTGTAGTGAGCCATCTTTTCTAGAGGCTCCTCTGTTATCATGCTGTTAACTGGGTTCAGATCACAAGTTGTACGGTGTGATTGGTGTGGCTGGTATGAGTCTTACCCGGGATTCAAGATCCTTCCTTATTGTGTACGCTCGTCCGGGCACAGTATCCTAACTGAGGCTTGGCGGAGGGTCATAGGGGGAGGAGCCAGTGCACACCAGATAGTCCTAAAGCTTTCTTTAGATGTGCCCAGTCTCCTGCGGAGCCGCTATTCCCCATGGTCCTTACGGAGTCCCCAGCATCCACTACGGACTACGAGAAATAGAATTATCGGTAAGTAAATTCTTATTTTAAAGTAGATATGGAGCCCTCTACTCAGGGTTGACCCCAGTTCTACTAGCACCTTGTGCAATAAATTTGGAGTGCAGCCACTTCCCTCAATTCAACTATACTCATTATTATTAATTTCTCTGACGTCCTAGTGGATGCTGGGGACTCCGTAAGGACCATGGGGAATAGCGGCTCCGCAGGAGTCTGGGCACAAAAGTAAAGCTTTAGGACTACCTGGTGTGCACTGGCTCCTCCCCCTATGACCCTCCTCCAAGCCTCAGTTAGATTTTTGTGCCCGAACGAGAAGGGTGCACACTAGGTGGCTCTCCTGAGCTGCTTAGTGAAAAGTTTAGTTTTTAGGTTTTTTATTTTCAGTGAGACCTGCTGGCAACAGGCTCACTGCATCGAGGGACTAAGGGGAGAAGAAGCGAACTCACCTGAGTGCAGAGTGGATTGGGCTTCTTAGGCTACTGGACATTAGCTCCAGAGGGACCGATCACAGGCCCAGCCATGGATGGGTCCCAGAGCCGCGCCGCCGGCCCCCTTACAGAGCCAGAAGACAGAAGAGGTCCGGGAAATCGGCAGCAGAAGACGTCCTGTCTTCAATAAGGTAACGCACAGCACCGCAGCTGTGCGCCATTGCTCTCAGCACACTTCACACTCCGGTCACTGAGGGTGCAGGGCGCTGGGGGGGGGCGCCCTGAGACGCAATAAAAACACCTTAGATGGCAAAAAATACATCACATATAGCTCCTGGGCTATATGGATGCATTTAACCCCTGCCAGAATACACAGAAAAACGGGAGATAAGGCCGCCGAGAAGGGGGCGGAGCCTATCTCCTCAGCACACTGGCGCCATTTTCCCTCACAGCTCCGTTGGAGGGAAGCTCCCTGGCTCTCCCCTGCAGTCACTACACTACAGAAAGGGTTAAAAAAGAGAGGGGGGCACTAATTAGGCGCAGTATTAAAAATACAGCAGCTATAAGGGGAAAAACACTTATATAAGGTTATCCCTTTATATATATAGCGCTCTGGTGTGTGCTGGCAAACTCTCCCTCTGTCTCCCCAAAGGGCTAGTGGGGTCCTGTCCTCTATCAGAGCATTCCCTGTGTGTGTGCTGTGTGTCGGTACGTTTGTGTCGACATGTATGAGGAGGAAAATTATGTGGAGACGGAGCAAATTGCCTGTAATAGTGATGTCACCCCCTAGGGGGTCGACACCTGAGTGGATGAACTGTTGGAAGGAATTACGTGACAGTGTCAGCTCTGTATAAAAGACAGTGGTTGACATGAGACAGCCGGCTACTCAGCTTGTGCCTGTCCAGACGTCTCATAGGCCGTCAGGGGCTCTAAAGCGCCCGTTACCTCAGATGGCAGATACAGACGCCGACACGGATACTGACTCCAGTGTCGACGGTGAAGAGACAAATGTGACTTCCAGTAGGGCCACACGTTACATGATTGAGGCAATGAAAAATGTTTTACACATTTCTGATAATACGAGTACCACCAAAAAGGGGTATTATGTTCGGTGAGGAAAAACTACCTGTAGTTTTCCTGAATCTGAGAAATTAAATGAGGTGTGTGATGATGCGTGGTTTCCCCCGATAACAACTGATAATTTCTAAAATGTTATTGGCATTATATCCTTTCCCGCCAGAGGTTAGGGTGCGTTGGGAAACACCCCCTAGGGTGGGTAAAGCGCTCACACGCTTGTAAGAACAAGGGCTCTACCCTCTCCTGAGATGGCCGCCCTTAAGGATCCTGCTGATAGAAAGCAGGAGGGTATCCTAAAATGTATTTACACACATACTGGTGTTATACTGCGACCAGCAATCGCCTCAGCCTGGATGTGCAGTGCTGGGTTGGCGGGGTCGGATTCCCTGACTGAAAATATTGATACCCTAGATAGGGACAGTATATTATTGCCTATAGAGCATTTAAAAGATGCATTTCTATATATGCGTGATGCACAGCGGAATATTTGCCGACTGGCATCAAGTGTAAGTGCGTTGTCCATTTCTGCCAGAAGAGGGTTATGGACACGACAGTGGTCAGGTGATGCGGATTCCAAACGGCATTTGGAAGTATTGCTGTATAAAAGGGAGGAGTTATTTGGGGTCGGTCTTTCAGACCTGGTGACCACGGCAACAGCTGGGAAATCCACGTTTGTACCCCAGGTCGCCTCTCAACATGAGAAGACGCCGTATTATCAGGCGCAGTCCTTTCGTTCCCAGAAGGGCAAGCGGGCAAAAGGTTCCTCATTTCTGCCCCGTGACAGAGGGAGAGGAAAAAGGCTGCAGAAATCAGCCAGTTCCCAGGAACAGAAGCCCTCTCCCGCCTCTGCCAAGCCCTCAGCATGACGCTGGGGCTTTACAAGCAGACCCAGGCACGGTGGGGGCCCGTCTCAATGAATTTCAGCGCGCAGTGGGCTCACTCACAAGTAGACCCCTGGATCCTTCAGGTGATATCTCAGGGGTACAAATTGGAATTGGAGACGTCTCCCCCTCGCCGTTTTCCTAAAGTCGGCTTTACCGACGTCTCCCTCTGACAGGGAGGCAGTTTTGGAAGTCATTCACAAGCTGTATTCCCAGCAGGTGATAATCAAGGTACCCCTCCTGCAACAGGGAACGGGGTATTATTCCACACTGTTGTGGTACCGAAGCCGGACGGCTCGGTGAGACCGATTCTAAATCTAAAATCTTTGAACACTTACATACGGAGGTTCAAATTCAAGATGGAGTCACTCAGAGCAGTGATTGCGAACCTGGAAGAAGGGGACTACATGATGTCTCGGGACATCAAGGATGCTTACCTTCATGTCCCAATTTACCCTTCTCACCAAGGGTACCTCAGGTTTGCGGTACAGAACTGTCACTATCAGTTTCAGACCCTGCCGTTTGGATGGTCCACGGCACCCCGGGTCTTTACCAAGGTAACGGCCGAAATGATGATACTCCTTCGAAGGAAGGGAGTTTTAGTTATCCCTTACTTGGACGATCTCCTGATAAGGGTAAGATCCAGAGAACAGTTGGAGGTCGGTGTAGCACTATCTCAGGTAGTGTTGCGGCAGCACGGTTGGATTCTCAATATTCCAAAATCGCAGCTGGTTCCGACGACTCGTCTTCTGTTCCTAGGGATGATCCTGGACACAGTCCAGAAAAAGGTGTTTCTCCCGGAGGAGAAAGCCAGGGAGTTATCCGAGCTAGTCAGGAACCTCCTAAAACCGAGCCAAGTCTCAGTGCATCAATGCACAAGGGTTCTGGGAAAAATGGTGGCTTCCTACGAAGCAATCCCATTCGGCAGATTCCACGCAAGAACTTTCCAGTGGGACCTGCTGGACAAATGGTCCGGGTCGCATCTTCAGATGCATCAGCGGATAACCCTGTCACCAAGGACAAGGGTGTCCCTCGTGTGGTGGTTGCAGAGTGCTCATCTTCTAGAGGGCCGCAGATTCGGCATTCAGGACTGGGTCCTGGTGACCACGGATGCCAGCCTGCGAGGCTGGGGAGCAGTCACACAGGGAAGGAATTTCCAGGGCTTATGGTCAAGCCTGGAGACATCACTTCACATAAATATCCTGAAGCTAAGGGCCATTTACAATGCTCTAAGCTTAGCAAGACCTCTGCTTCAAGGTCAGCCGGTGTTGATCCAGTCGGACAACATCACGGCAGTCACCCACGTAAACAGACAGGGTGGCACAAGAAGCAGGAGGGCAATGGCAGAAGCTGCAAGGATTCTTCGCTGGGCGGAAAATCATGTGATAACACTGTCAGCAGTGTTCATTCCGGGAATGGACAACTGGGAAGCAGACTTCCTCAGCAGACGCTCTGGTAACACCGTGGGTGTATCGGTCCGTGTATGTGTTCCATCCTCTGCCTCTCATACCCAAGGTACTGAGAATTATAAGATGGAGAGGAGAAAGCACTATATTCGTGGCTCCGGATTGGCCAAGAAGGACTTGGTAACCGGAACTTCAAGAGATGCTCACGGAGGATCCGTGGCCTCTACCTCTAAGAAGGGACCTGCTCCAGCAAGGACCCTGTCTGTTCCAAGACTTACCGCGGCTGCGTTTGACGGCATGGCGGTTGAACGCCGGATCCTGAAGGAAAAAGGCATTCCGGATGAAGTCATCCCTATCCTGATCAAAGCCAGGAAGGATGTAACCGCAAAACATTATCACCGCATTTGGCGAAAATATGTTGCGTGGTGCGAGGCCAGTAAGGCCCGACGGAGGAATTTCAACTGGGTCGATTCCTACATTTCCTGCAAACAGGAGTGTCTATGGGCCTGAAATTGGGGTCCATTAAGGTTCAAATTTCGGCCCTGTCAATTTTCTTCCAAAAAGAACTAGCTTCAGTCCCTGAAGTTCAGACGTTTGTAAAAGGGGTACTGTATATACAGCCTCCTTTTGTGCCTCCAGTGGCACCTTGGGATCTCAATGTAGTTTTTGGGTTCCAAAAGTCACATTGGTTTGAACCACTTAAATCTGTGGAGTTAAAATATCTCACATGGAAGGTGGTCATGCTGTTGGCCCTGGCCTGGGCCAGGCGCGTGTCAGAATTGGCGGCTTTATCCTGTAAAAGCCCTTATCTGATTTTCCATTCGGACAGGGCGGAATTGAGGACTCGTCCTCAGTTTCTCCCTAAGGTGGTTTCAGCGTTTCACCTGAACCAACCTATGGTGGTGCCTGCGGCTACTATGGACTTGGAGGACTCCAAGTTGCTAGACGTTGTCAGGGCCCTGAAAATATATGTTTCCAGGACGGCTGGAGTCAGAAAATCTGACTCGCTGTTTATCCTGTATGCACCCAACAAGCTGGTTGCTCCTGCTTCTAAGCAGACTATTGCTCGTTGGATTTGTAGTACAATTCAGCTTGCACATTCTGTGGCAGGCCTGCCACAGCCAAAAATCTGTAAATGCCCACTCCACAAGGGAGGTGGGCTCATCTTGGGCGGCTGCCCGAGGGGTCTCGGCTTTACAACTTTGCCGAGCAGCTACTTGGTCAGGAGCAAATACGTTTGTAAAATTCTACAAATTTGATACCCTGGCTGAGGAGGACCTGGAGTTCTCTCATTTGGTGCTGCAGAGTCATCCGCACTCTCCCGCCCGTTTGGGAGCTTTGGTATAATCCCCATGGTCCTTACGGAGTCCCCAGCATCCACTAGGACGTCAGAGAAAATAAGAATTTACTTACCGATAATTCTATTTCTCGTAGTCCGTAGTGGATGCTGGGCGCCCATCCCAAGTGCGGATTGTCTGCAATACTGGTACATAGGGGGTAATTCTGAGTTGATCGCAACAGGAACTTTGTTTGCAGTTGGGCAAAACCATGAGCACTGCAGGGGGGGCAGATATAACATTTGCAGAGAGAGTTACATTTGGGTGGGTTATTTTGTTTCTGTGCAGGGTGAATACTGGCTGCTTTATTTTTACACTGCAATTTAGATTGCAGATTGAACTCACCCCATCCAAATCTCTCTCTCTCTGCACATGTTACATCTACCCCCCCTGCAGTGCACATGGTTTTGCCCAACTGCTAAAAAATTTCCTGCTGCGATCAACTTGGAATTACCCCCATAGTTATTGTTACCAAAAAATCGGGTTATTGCTGTAGTGAGCCATCTTTTCTAGAGGCTCCTCTGTTATCATGCTGTTAACTGGGTTTAGATCACAAGTTATACGGTGTGATTGGTGTGGCTGGTATGAGTCTTACCCGGGATTCAAAATCCTTCCTTATTGTGTACGCTCGTCCGGGCACAGTATCCTAACTGAGGCTTGGAGGAGGGTCATAGGGGGAGGAGCCAGTGCACACCAGGTAGTCCTAAAGCTTTACTTTTGTGCCCAGACTCCTGCGGAGCCGCTATTCCCCATGGTCCTTACGGAGTCCCCAGCATCCACTACGGACTACGAGAAATAGAATTATCGGTAAGTAAATTCTTATTTTTATTAACCGAAAAAGAGATTTCCTAGATTTCAATTATACAATTATTTCACAGAAGAAAAAGAAATGCCAAGGAGTCAAAACACGTTGGCACCCACAGGTAAAAAACGCTCACATTGGCCTACGTAGGATTAAAAAAAACAACACACATTGATTCATAAGCCCACAGGAAAAAAATGAAAGCATATCAATTAATTAATTGCCCCAACGGGGAAAAAAATTAACATATTAATTCATTTCTCCCACAGGAATACAAAATAAAACATACATTGATTCATTTTCCCCCCACCCACTCCTGCCTTCCCAGAAAACTGAGTGACTTTACCTGTCTGCTCAGACAGGTGCAGAGAAAGTTGAAGCATGAGCTTGATTATGTCGATTTTATAGTAAACAGAAAGCTATACCTTTAAACACACTTTTACCATGGAGCCGCTGCGGCCGCTAGACTTAATATGCACTCTACGTACTTATTACGCTATTTGCGTACAGAGTCCCGTACCTTGTACAGACTTAGCGTACAAACGCCGCGCTGGGGGTACAAAGTACACACAGCGCGCACACACCCAGAGATACACTTTAAACCTTATGCAGCAATGCAATACAATGATATTCCACTTTAAACCTTATGCAGCAACGCAATACAATAATGCTAATATACTTTAAACCTTATGTAGCGGTGACGGTATAAAGTACCAGCAGCGCATACACACCTAATGATTACACTTTAAAACCCTAGCAGGGAAAAGAGGACAAAACACCGATTTGTAGTTAATCACTGGGTTCCGACACCACAGAGTAATATTTCTGAAAGGGGGTTAACAATACAAATTATGCACTACAATACAACAGAGTAAATGGCTACAGTCAATGTACATACGTGAGAATATGCGCTTGCGCAACCCAGCCCGGTCCTCCGCTATCAAGTTGATTGCGTTGAGAGTCTTGTGTGTGGCGAGGCTGCAGCAGGCTTTATTTATACAATTCATCTAAAAGCAATACAATGGATACTGTAATCCCTTTGTCCATTGGACACAGGATTGCACTTTTACAGTACAGGAGAGGTCATAGGTTGATTTGAAAAGGTAGGCGATGTCTTTCTCAACTGCTCTTGTGGGTGGTCTCCTCTGGATTCCCGCCGCATACATAATATACAGTAAATACAGTTTAAACCTATATTCTGCTTCTGCACATAACTATCCTCAGGAACATGCGATCTTCCGCAAACCAACACCGGAATGTTACCCTTAAAATACCCTACAGCTGGATACCAAACACTAACTTATAACCTTAGTCTGTCCCCTCTTATCCTGTAAAGGTGAATCCCTTTGTTCTGGAATCATTTAAACTGTTGTTACTTTCTGATGTGGTGCAGGGGGACTATGTGTACAATGTGCACTATTTGGATTAAATATGTAATGTTTCGATAGCCCTCCATGCGTTCACAAACTCCGCCGTAAATACCCACACCACGCGCAGGACCGCGGGAGCGATCATACGCAAATTGCGGATATGTGCACGCACGGCGGAACAAGTGCACGCGCAGCGGGCATGTGTGTGTCGTTTGTATGTGATGTGGGTACTGCAATATTTTTCGACTTTGACAGTCCACCCTTTGGCAGTCAACAATAACTGCCACTATCTAATTACTAAACAGAAAAATATCAAAACAATATCTACAAACAATGATGATCGGGGGAGAGTTGTAGGTGGGAAATGTATGACCTAGTGGAACAGTAAAACAGTATGTATGTATGAATCCATGTCTGAGGGGCATGTATCATCGTGCCGTATATGTTCTAAATAAGCTTCGAGGTATTGCGAAGTATACATTAAATCCTTCTTATCCCGTATTAAGGGTCTGTAAGTGGGCCAACAAACACTACCGAGCTCTTTTCGGCTTCTTGTTCCAACAAATGGGGTGCACATTTAGTTGATGATACATGGAAGGGGAACATATGTGAGTGCTAGTACATGTGGATATCACCTGTCGACTATGTGTGTCATTAACTGAAGGTTGTAGAGATGAAGATAAGACACATATCTAAAATACATTCACATAACATTTACATAAACATTCTTGGGTAGGGTCGATGTCTTTTCCGGATGGGTGGATCTGGGCAGAGGGGGAGACAAAGGAAAAACGGGTGAAAGAAACAGGCCTTGGAATTAATTTGCAATCCTTATCACAACGCTGTCTCTATGGATGGGTCGTAAATTAAATCTGCTGCTGTAACAGCGCCCCCGCTACTTAAACTCATCAAATTTGTGCCGTGCTTGCGCCGCGTTAGAATTCGAACACACCTATATATCAAACAAATAATTATGACGACTCCCAGGATACAAAGGAGAAATTTCCCTACACTCATAATAACATTTTGAGCCCACTCTCCTAATCCTGAGAACCAATTTCGTGGGTTCAGCCATGAGACCCAGCCGGTCAATTCATTACCCACAGCTGTCAGGGTAAGATTGTGTCTCCTTCGGAACTCCCACTTTAACTGTAAAATATCATCCATCTTTTGATCGATGATCTCCGTGGGGTCGTCAGTGCTGTTCGTGATATACGTACAGCACTTCACGCCGTATTGAGTTGCCAAAGTGACACAGTACCCACCCGTCACGGCTGTGACATAATTAAGGACCATCCTGTGCTGAATCAATTCCTTCTTGTAAGCTTGTAACTCCCTTCCTGTATACCTGAAGGTATCGTCATACATCTCAGTGATATTATCTATCAAGTTCGCCAGCGCATTGATATACCTATAATTTATAATTCCTCTGGCAGTACGGGTGATGTCTAATGCGAGAAGGAATTGAATCCCGGTGGATTCGTGGATCAAATCAGAGGCCACGTGCTCTGTCCTATCTATGAGGTGTCTCTTGACGATGTGTTCATAATGAGTGTGAGTATAAAGAGCCTGAGCACTGCGGTGAACATCTTTCATTTTATCATTATGTTATGGTCATGACCTCTGGCAACACTCTTCCAACATAACACAATCCTTCTGAGCTCGGGGCAAGCCACTTGTATGCTTTCCTCCCACATATGAAATAGGCATCATTGGGGAGAACATATGGGACAGAATATGACATTACCATATTGCAAACTTTCCAAGTGAGAAACCCAATCCCTAGTTCTCCCATCTGCTCTGTACAAGTATCTGGCTGGATGATATGAGCACAGTACCCTGGTGATACTTTTCCAACCCACATGGTCTTGCTTCCTCGAGTATACCTATACCGGAAATACCTTCCACTGTTGGCTATTTGGCATACAAGTTCAGAGTCTATGGGTATCCTATCAGCTCTGTGTGAAAACATCATTGTCTGGTTATTCCAGGTCACTTCCCAATTTCCCGGTTTTCGGTAATTGGAAATGTTGAAACACACTAAGGATCTGTCTACATGATACTGGTGGAGCTTCAAGCTAGGGGGCCTAGAAATATTGAATTTCTTGTCCACCGGTCTCCCACCCCGTAATTCGAGTACCTCATCTATTGCTAAAGGGTATGGTACTAATCCTGTCTTACTCTGTCCTTGAGGTACTTGTGAGCACACCCAGCATTCTGTCTGGTTTAAGACCTTACCCACTAGTGAGTGGTAATCACTCAACGGATGACGGTCCATGTCGATATTAAGGTTGGACTGACATCTCTGGATGCACCCATCCTCAACTATGTTCTCACAATTCTTACAAATGCAATTTTCCTCAGACAATAACCCTCCACAGTGCCTCCGAGCTCCTTGACTACCAGAGCGCTTTCTGATACTCGCCTTTGCTCGATTAGTGTGTTGCTCTTGAGATTCTACAAATCCATCCTCGCCATCAGAACCCATTCCAGAACCTTTCTCGACCTCTCTGGGACCCCCACCGAAACAGACTGTCCTGGTCAACAACAGGATTAACAGGAAAACCCGGAATGCAGTCTCTTGGGATAAGTCCATCTTGTTAAGGGAAGAGAAGGGAGACAAGAAGGGGGGGGGAGAAAGAGAAGAAGAGAAGGAGGGTAGTGGGAGATGGAAAAAGAGAAACTGGTGCGACAACCGCCTCTGGTCTTGTTGTCCTGTGTGCTCAGGTGCCGTCTCAACCTTCCCGGAACAGACACTCCAGTGATACGATGTTCTCTACACTCTGCTCTTTGTCACGGGTTCTCTCCGGGTCAGCGACCTTCTTACAGTGGGACGAGTGGACCCAAGTCTCTCTTTCGGCAACCTTTAATGCTGTCGCGCTGGTTAGCAAGACTTGGTACGGTCCTTCCCACCTGTCAATGAGGCAACCTGAGCGTAGAAAATTTCGAATCATTACATAGTCTCCAGGTTCAATGTCATGACAATTACTGTTTGGTAGGTCAGGTATCACCAGCTTTAGATTCCTATTTTGATTCCTCAGCTGTTGGCTCATCTTAACCAAATATTTTACAGTCACTTCGTTATTGCATTTCAAATCATCCTGGGGGTCTATCATTACATGGGGTTGTCGGCCAAAAAGAATCTCAAAGGGTGACAGATTAAGGGGGGACCTGGGAGTGGTTCTGATGCTGTACAATACTAGGGGCAAAGCTTCTGGCCACAACAATCCAGTCTCAGCCATCACTTTGCTCAGCTTGTTCTTAATAGTGCTGTTCACTCTCTCCACCTTCGCATTCGCCTGTGGGCGGTACGGAGTATGCAGCTTACTATTAATTCCCATCAGTTTGCACATAACCTGAAAGACTTCACCTGTAAAATGGGTACCCCTATTTCAATTATTCTAGGGATACCATACCTACACACAAATTCCTGCACAATTTTCTTTGCAGTGAAAGTAGCAGTATTTGTGGCAGCGGGGAACGCTTCTACCCAATTGGAAAACACATCAATACAAACGAACACATATTTTAAATTCCTACAGGGTGGTAACTGTATGAAATCAGTTTGTATTACCTGAAAAGGGCCGTCTGTCGGAGGGATATGGGATGGTTCTGTTGGTATTGACTTTCCAATATTCTTCCTCAAGCAAGTAAGACATGTCATTGCTCTCTTACCTGCATGAGAAGAGAATCCTGGCGCACACCAGTAGGCTCTCACCAGCTTACACATACCCTCTTTACCCAGATGAGTCAGACCGTGTGCCGCCTCAGCTAAGCTTGGAAGATATGCTCTGGGGGCTACTGGCTTACCGTGTCCACCTGTCCAGAGTCCTGAGGACTCCTGGTCATACCCCTTTGACTTCCAGACCGCCTTTTCCTGTGGAGAACACAAATTTTGCATTTCAATTAATTTTTGTGTGTTGATTGTGTTGAATGTTATCAGTGATGTGATGTTCGTTTGTATGGGGGTGCTGGCTGCTGATTTAGCAGCTTCATCTGCCCGGCTGTTACCAAGTGAAATTGGATCTTGGTTGTAAGTATGTGCTTTACACTTGATAACAGCCACTCTGTCTGGTTCTTGTATTGCTGTCAGAAGCCTTTTTATGTGGGACGCATGCGCTACAGGTCTTGTGTGTGGCCAGGCTGCAGCAGGCTTTATTTATACAATTCATCTAAAAGCAATACAATGGATACTGTAATCCCTTTGTCCATTGGACACAGGATTGCACTTTTACAGTACAAGAGAGGTCATAGGTTGATTTGAAAAGGTAGGCGATGTCTTTCTCAACTGCTCTTGTGGGTGGTCTCCTCTGGATTCCCGCCGCATACATAATATACAGTAAATACAGTTTAAACCTATATTCTGCTTCTGCACATAACTATCATCAGGAACATGCGATCTTCCGCAAACCAACACCGGAATGTTACCCTTAAAACACCCTACAGCTGGATACCAAACACTAACTTATAACCTTAGTCTGTCCCCTCTTATCCTGTAAAGGTGAATCCCTTTGTTCTGGAATCATTTAAACTGTTGATACTTTCTGATGTGGTTCAGGGGGACTATGTGTACAATGTGCACTATTTGGATTAAATATGTAATGTTTCTATAGCCCTCCATGCGTTCACAAACTCCGCCGTAAATACCCACACAACGCGCAGGACCGCGGGAGCGATCATACGCAAATTGCGGATATGTGCACGCACGGCGGAACAAGTGCACGCGCAGCGGGCATGTGTGTGTCGTTTGTACGTGATGTGTGTACTGCAATATTTTTTTACTTTGACAAGCTCCATAGTGATCCAGTCGTTTCAGTGACCAGCCATCCGGTCCCTCCCTTGCCCACAGCTCACCTCAGAACCGGCATGCAGCAGCAGCAACAGCCTCAGTGATTCAGTCAGTGACTGCATGTGCAATGTGTGCAGCCGGGAAGGCATGTGGTGTATAGGTCTCATCCATCCCGGGCTGCTGAGAAGCTCTTCCTGGGGCAGAAATTGACAGGCTCAGTTAGGATGGCTGTAATAGAGGGGAGAGTATAGCTTTTATTGGTGCAAAACTGTAAATTACCCTATTATGGTAATGATAATATGAAACTCTTGTTATTTTTTCTGCTTTAACAAAAATATGTATATAATTTTATGTAAATACAATCATATGGATATACACATAAAATCCAGAAAACAAAAACCCTTAAAAGCATTTATAGTGCTTGTACTGAACAATGCTATATAGACAGTCACTTAGAATAAGCCATATAAATAAAAATAGTAATTAACACATTAAAAATAGGATTTTTATTACCTACCGGTAAATCCTTTTCTCGTAGTCCGTAGAGGATACTTGGGTCCATTTAGTAACATGGGGTATAGACGGGTCCACTGAAGCCATGGGCACTTTAAGAATTTGATAGTGTGGGCTGGCTCCTCCCACTATGCCCCTCCTAACAGACTCAGTCTAGGAAACTGTGCCCAAGGAGAAGGACATAGGCCCTCATTCCGAGTTGTTCGCTCGCTAGCTGCTTTTAGCGGCATTGCACACGCTAAGCCGCCGCCTACTGGGAGTGAATATTAGCTTTGCAGAATTGCGAACTAAAGATTAGCAGAATTGCGAATAGAATAGCGATTAGAAATTTCTTTGCAGTTTCCGAGTAGCTCGAGACTTACTCTGTCACTGTGATCAGTTCAGTCAGTTTCGTTCCTGGGTTGACGTCACAAACACACCCAGCGTTCGCCCAGACACTCCCCCGTTTCTCCAGACACTCACGCGTTTTTCCCAGAAACGCCAGCGTTTTTTCACACACACCCATAAAACGGCCAGTTTCCGCCCAGAAACACCCACTTCCTGTCAATCACACTCCAATCACCAGCACACAGCTAATCAGGAGGGTGCCACAACGTGGCGCTCCCTGATTGGCTGATGGAACCCTCTTAGACAGAAGTCAGGGGGGGTTCCTGGCATTCTGGGAAAGGGGTCCCATGTGAAAACATGGGGCCCCTTTCAGTGCGTGGTCGGGTGTCCGTTTTTTTATTTGCAAAGTACGTGGATTACAAATAGAAAAGAAGAAGACCGATCTACACTGGATTCTGTGAGTATAATTTTTCCAACAGGTACCCCATGGATTCTACATGGAGAAGAGGACCGACCCTCGTGTGAACATAGGTAAGTATGTGTGTATGGAGGTGTGGATGTATGTATTACATTTTTACTTTCAAGGTGTGTGTCTTCTGTTTTTATTGGGGTATTTTTTTAGTAGTAGTACTACAGGTACCAGCGGGCCCGGTTTTCCACCGCATGCTGGTACTTGTGGTTCTCCAAGTATCAGCTTGCGGGGGAGGCTTGCTGGGACTTGTAGTACTGCTACTAAAAACAATATTAATTTTTTGACAAAAAGGCTATCAGCCCCCCATCCGCAGCCCTTGGATGGGGGGGACAGCCTCGGGCTTCACCCCTGGCCCTTGGGTGGCTGGAGGGGGGGACCCCTTGATTGAAGGGGTCCCCACTCCTCCAGGGTACCCCGGCTAGGGGTGACTAATTGGGTATGTAATGCCAGGGCCGTAGGGACCAATATAAAAGTGTCCCCCGGCTGTGGCATTATGTATCTGGCTAGTGGAGCCCGGTGCTGGTTTCAGAAATACGGGGGACCCCTACGCTTTTTGTCCCCCGTATTTTTGGAACCAGGACCAGGCGCAGAGCCCGGTGCTGGTTGTTTAAATATGGGGGAAACCCTGTCACTTTTTCCCCATATTTTTTCAACCAGGGCCGGCTCAAAGAGCCCGAGGCTGGTTTTGCTTAGGAGGGGGGACCCCACGCATTTAAAAAAAAAAAAATTTAACACTTTCCCACCCCTTCCCACTGAAAAACATGCACGGATCTCATGGATCCGTGCATGCCTATCCGAACACGGTAAAAAAAAGCAGGTCTGTTTTTTTTAGCACTTTTTCACGATTTGTATTTTATCACGGCAGTGTTTGGCTATTGTCGGCAGTGTTTGTGATTTGCACTTTTTAGTAAATGACCGATTTCTACCAAATTCCAGGCGTATTTGACCGATGGTGTATTGATTCGTAATTTTTTCCTAGGACTTCCAAAATAATACGAATGCCCTTATCACTGCCGTGATTTGAGTTTAGTAAATTATCGAAATGACACTTTGAAGAAAAAACACCATCTCGGTCAAAATCGGGAGCTTAGTAAATATACCCCTTAGTTTGATCCAGCGTGCAATTGTATGCTTTGAAGCGGGACGCCCAATCTTATTAGGATCATAAAGAACAAACAGTGAGTCCGTCTTTCTGTGACGAGCTGTTCTGTTCACATACACCTTCAAACAGTGGCGGAACAAGCAAGCGGTGGGCCCAGGTGCAACAAAATGCTTTGGGCCCCCCCCCCCCCCATCCCATCCAAGTCCACCCCATGGGCAGTGCGCGCCGTAGGCGTGGCTTCGTGGGGAAGGGGTGTGTCCACAAAATAATACCAATTCATAAAACGGTGCACAGTAGTCTCCATTCTTCAAATTACGCCGCACAGTAGCACCACTACACCAGGTAGAGACCCTTTTACTCCTTACAGCGAACAGATTCCCCTTTTTACACATAACGGCAGACAGCGTGCACTTTTTACACATAACGGCAGACAGCGTGCCCTCGTTACACATAGCGGCAGACAGCATACACTTTTTACACAATGGCAGACAGCGTGCCCTCGTTACACATAGCGGCAGACAGCGTGCCCTCGTTACACATAGCGGCAGACAGCGTGCACTTTTTACACATTACGGCAGACAGCGTCCCCATTTTACACATTACGGCAGACAGTGTCCCCATTTTACACATTACGGCAGACACCATACACTTTTACACATAACGGCAGATAGCGTGCCCTTTTTACACATTACGGCAGGCAGATTCTACCTTTTTACACATAGCGGCAGGCAGATTCCCCATTTTTATACATAGCGGCAGGCAGATTCCCCATTTTTATACATAGCGGCAGGCAGATTCCCCATTTTTATACATAGCGGCAGGCAGATTCCCCATAGGGAAGGGGCGTGACCACATAATAGTGTCAATTCACATTACACCACACAGTAGTGGCGCTTATACACATTGCACCAGGTAGAACCTCCTATGCACACTGATCCAGGTAGATCACGTCATACACTTTGCTCCAGGTACAGCACGTCATACACTTTGCACCAGGTACAGCACGTCATGCACTTTGCACCAGGTACAGCACGTCATACACTTTGCACCAGGTACAGCACGTCATACACTTTGCACCAGGTAGAGCACGTTTTCATACACATTGCCGCTAGGTAGAGCACTTTATCATACACAGTGCACCAGGTAGAACACGTTATACACACTGCGCCAGGTAGAGCACGTTATCATAGACATTGCGCCAGGCAGAGCATGTTATCATACACATTGCCGCTAGGTAGAGCAAGTTATCATACACATTGCATCAGGTAGAGCATGTTATCATACACATTGCCGCTAGGTAGAGCAAGTTATCATACACATTGCCGCTAGGTAGAGCAAGTTATCATACACATTGCGTCAGGTAGAACACGTTATTATACACAATGCGCATGGTAGAGCACGTTATCAGCCACATTGCGCCAGGTAGAACACGTTATTATACACAATGCGCCTGGTAGAGCACATTTTCATACACATTGCGCCAGGTAGAACACGTTATTATACACAATGCGCCTGGTAGAGCACATTTTCATACACATTGCGCCAGGTAGAACACGTTATTATACACAATGCGCCAGGTAGAGCACGTTATAATACACAATGCACTAGGTAGAACACGTTATTATACACAATGCGCCTGGTAGAGCACGTTATTATACACATTGCACTAGGTAGAACACGTTATTATACACAATGCGCCTGGTAGAGCACGTTATTATACACAATGCGCCTGGTAGAGCACGTTATTATACACATTGCACTAGGTAGAACACGTTATTATACACAATGCGCCTGGTAGAGCACGTTATTATACACATTGCACTAGGTAGAACACGTTATTATACACAATGCGCCTGGTAGAGCACGTTATTATACACAATGCGCCTGGTAGAGCACGTTATTATACACATTGCACTAGGTAGAGCACGTTATTATACACATTGCACTAGGTAGAGCACGTTATCATACACATTGCGCCAGGTAGAACACGTTATCATACACATTGCGCCAGGTAGAGCACGTTATCATACACATTGCGCCAGGTAGAACACGTTATTATACACAATGCGCCTGGTAGAGCACGTTATTATACACAATGCGCCTGGTAGAGCACTGAGGCACATTGCAGTAACCACTCACTTATCACCTCCAGTTGCACGAAGGAGCCGTTTGACACAAGTGGTTCCGCCCCCAGCAGCAACTCACTGACACTCACCATTTTTTCTGACAGCACAGTGCAGTGAGTGCACTGGCACAAGTAGCCAGACTGCGCCTGTAGTAGCCGCAGCCTGAAGGAGCTCTATGTGAAATCGCAAGCAGAGGCTGTTCTCTGGCAAGAAGGAGCTCGTCCAATCGCTTCCCCTGACGGGCTGGCCACTGCTAAATATACCGATAATCAGTTCCAACTGTGTCAAAGTAGTGGAGCCCCAGGTGCAATGGGAAAGTCAGTGTCACTGCACAGTTGTACTGATTACTGGTATATTTAGCAGTGGCCAGCCCGTCAGGGGAAGCGATCGGAGGAGCTCCTTCTTGCCAGCCTCTGCTTGCGATTTCACAGATAGCTCCTTCATGCTGCGGCGCAGGCTGGCTACTTGTGCCAGTGCACTCACTGCACTGGGCTGTCAGAAAAATGGTGTCAGTGAGGCCCTGACACTCTGAGCGGCCTCACATTGCACACACGGAGCTTGCAGCCCCCGGACATCCCGCATCTGCACCAGCTACTCCAGGTGAAGCGGGGCGATGCAGCACTGTCTACTGCTTACCTACAGCGGGAGCTGCGCAGCCCGGCCGGCTCCTGCTGGAAGGTAGTTGTCGGGTCTCGGTGGGGCGTTGAGCGGGTCCCGGGTAGGGGGGTGGCGGCGGGCAGATCCGGAGCTGTACTCCCAGTCGCAGAGGAGGGTGCTGGCGGCAGAGCGGCAGTGGAGCCGGATGAGCGGGGCCAGTCTGTCAGCCCTGCAGCACAGATTCATATGCTGGCGGGGAGCAGGATTCAAAGCGGGAGATGCTGCAGGCTGTGATTGGATGGAGACTACAGGAGGTGATTGGCCAGTCACCTCCTGCATTCCGCTGACAGGCTTAACACATGCAAACACATATTCAGATGAGCGCGTCCTGTGGGACCCGCTCATCTTCTAAATGTGAGTCCTGGGCGGCTGTTTCTGGGTAAAATACGCGCCATAGCGCGTTTTTGCAATCACTGACAATAATGCACATGACACAATATGCACACACCGTAATGCCCCCTACACATTATGCCACACACTGTAATGCCCCCGACACATTATGCCACACACCGTAATGCCCCCGACACATTATGCCACACACCGTAATGCCTGTGACACATTATTCCACACACCGTAATGCGTGTGACACATTATGCCAGGAATCGCAATGCCCGTTATACATTATGCTACACACTGCAATGCCCCTGATACATTATAGCACATACCACAATGCCCGTGATATAGTATACAACACACCGTAATGCCTGAAACATTATGACACACACCGCAATGTCCGTGATACATTATGCCACACACCGTAATGCCCATTACACATTAAGTTCTACAGTAAGGCTTCCAATTACTTTTAAATTACCTGCTTGTTGCCAGGGGTTTCATGCACTTGGTTCCATGCACGGTGCCAGGATGTCATGCTCGTTGCCAGGGGTTTCATGCACTGGGTGTCATGCTCGTTGCTAGTGGGTAGTGCTTGTTGCTAGGGCCGTGCTCCCAGTGCCACATATGCTCCCAGTGCCAGATATTCCCCCACAGTGCCAGGTATATGCACCCAGTGCCAGATATTCTCCCACAGTGCCAGATATTCCCCCCCAGTGCCAGGTATATGCCCCCAGTGCCAGGTACATGCCCCCAGTGCCAGTTATATGCCCCCAGTGCCAGGTATATGCCCCCCCAGTGCCTGCTTCCCCCCCCAGTGCCAGGTATATGCCCCCAGTGCCGGGTATATGCCCCCCCAGTGCCAGATATTCTCCCACAGTGCCAGATATTCCCCCCCCAGTGCCAGGTATATGCCCCCAGTGCCAGGTATATGCCCCCAGTGCCAGGTACATGCCCCCCAGTGCCAGTTATATGCTCCCAGTGCCAGGTATATGCCCCCAGTGCCAGATATTCCCCCCCCCCCAGTGCCTGCTTCCCCCCCAGTGCCAGGTATATGCCTCCAGTGCTGGGTATATGCCCCCCCCCCAGTGCCAGGTATATGCCCCCAGTGCCAGGTACATGCCCCCAGTGCCAGGTACATGCCCCCCCCCCCCCAGTGCCGGGTATATGCCCCCCCAGTGCCAGGTACATGCCCTCAGTGCCGGGTATATGCCCCCCCAGTGCAAGGTATATGTCCCCAGTGCCAGATCTGTCCCCCCAGTGCCAGGTATATGTCCCCAGTGCCAGATCTATCCCCCCAGTGCCAGGTATATGTCCCCAGTGCCAGATCTGTCCCCCCAGTGCCTGCTCCCCCGGCCCCCCCTCCCCTCCCCCCTCTATGTGTTGGAGGGACACGAGCGCATCGCGCGTCTCTCCTGTGTCCCTCCTGGCTCTCTCCCCGGCCGGTCTAATGAAGGAAGTGCCGTTCGTGAGCCAATCAGAGCTCACGAACGGCACATGCTTCCTTAGACAGCTGGGGGAGAGCCAGGAGGGACACAGGAGAGACGCGCGATGCGCTCGTGTCCCTCCAACACATAGGGGGGGGAGGGGGGGCCGGGAGGGAGAGGAGACCGCAGATTGACATGCGGACGTTCGTCCGCATGTCAATCTGTTCTAAATGCCGGCCGGCGGCTGTGGGCCCCTGAGTGCGGCGGGGCCCCAGTGCAATGCACTGCCTGCCCCGCCAGTAGTTCCGCCCCTGCCTTCAAAGCCCTCACAACATCCAAAGACTTTGAAGTAGCAGAGGTGTCGGTGACAACCGGACCCACAATAGGTTGGTTGATGTGAAATACGGACACTACTTTAGGAAGAAATTGCTGATGAGTTCTGAGTTCAGTTCTGTCTTCATGGAAAATTAAACAGGGACTTTTATAAGACAAAGCCCCCAGCTCCGACACATGTCTTGCTGAAGCCAAGGCCAACAGTCTGATGGTCTTCCACGTAAGATATTTTACGCCCGCCTCCTGTAAAGGCTCAAACCAGTCCGATTGGAGGAACTGCAGCACCACATTGAGATCCCAAGGTGCCGTGGGAGGCACAAAGGGAGGTTGGATGTGCAGAATACTTTCAAGAATGTCTGGACCTCAGGGAGAGAAGCCAATTGTTTCTGGAAAAAAAATGGACAAGGCCGAAATCTGGACTTTTATGGAGCCAAGACGCAGGCTCGCATCCATGCCTGCCTACTGTAAAAGCAGGAAACGTCCCAGAGGAAATTCCACCGCTGAATAATTTCTGCTCTCACACCAAGAGACGTATTTCTTCCAAATACGATGGTAATGCTTAGACGTTACCCCCTTCCTGGCTTGGATCATAGTCAGGATAACCTTGTTAGGGATCCCTCTTTTAGCTAGAATCAGCTGTTCAACTTCCATGCCGTCAAACGTATTGCGGTAAGTCCAGATAGACGAACGGGCCCTGTTGCAGAAGATCCTCGCGAAGAGGTAGAGGCCACGGATCTTCGAGGAGCATCTCCAGAAGGTCCGTGTACCAGGCCCTTCTTAGCCAGTCCGGAGCAATGAGTATTGCCTTAACCTTTTCCCTTTTTATTCATATTAGAATTCTTGGGATCAGAGGAAGTGGAGGAAACATGTACACCATCTGATAGACCCATGGAGTTGTCAGGGCATCTATTGCCAACGCCTGTGGGTCTCTCGACCTGGAACAACACCGCCTGAGCTTCTTGTTGAGACGAGAGGCCATCATGTCGATCTTTGGGTATACCCATCGACTTGTCAAGCACCTGAACACTTCCAGGTGAAGGCCCCACTCCCCCGGGTGCAGGTCGTGTCTGCTGAGGAAGTTTGCTTCCCAGTTGTCTACTCCCGGAATGAAGACCGCTGACAATGCCACAGCGTTTCTTTCTGCCCAGAGGAGAATTCTTGATACCTCTGACATTGCTGCTCTGCTTTTTATTCCGCCCTGTCAGTTTATGTACGTTACTGCTGTTACATTGTCCGACTGGACCTGAATTGCCTGATCTTGAAGAAAATGTGAGGCTTGCAGAAGGGCATTGTATATGGGATTGAGACGCTGTGTTGGGGATTGAGTCTCTGTTCATACACTCATCCACAGTCTGTTTTAAATATTTAATCTCTTTCTCATTGCGGGATAATTTTGTAGAAAGAGTTGAGATCATTCCCTTAAGAGAATTAACCCATTCCGGTTCAGCCCCGCTAGTCTGTGAACCCTGAGTACCCAGTAGTAAGCCCCCAGGTGAAGAGGAACACTCAGTGGCGTAACTACTGCCCCTGCAGCCCTAGGGGTGGCTTGGAGGTGCAGGGTTGCGGGGGGCGCCGCCACTGATTTAGGGCAGATTGACATGCGGACGAGCCGTCCGCATGTCAATCTGCTGTCTCCCTTCTTCCCTAGCCGCTACTGTGAAGGAGGGACACGGAGGGCACAGCGCGCGCCTCTCCTGTGTCCCTCCTGCGTCTCCGGCGTGTCTATTGAATGAAGTGCCCGTTCGTGAGCTCTGATTGGCTCATGAACCGGCGCTTCATTTAACAGACACGCCGGAGACGCAGGAGGGACATAGGAGAGGCGCGCGCTGTGCCCTCCGTGTCCCTCCTTCACAAAACAGCGGGGGAGCAGGGGTGATCTGTACCTGAGTGGGAGCATATGTGGCACTGAGGGGGCATATGTGACACTGGGGGTATATGTGTACCTGGAACTTGGGGGGCCGGAGAATTTTTTGGCATGGGGAGAAAAATTTCTAGTTACGCCACTGGGAACACTCTGCGGTACAAGAGACACACTCTTTGCCTGACATAATGTAAATGTGATAGCACACACACACACACACACACACACACACACACACACACACACACACACACACACACACACACGGTTAAGCACAATTAACCCACAAAGAGCCCTTCAGGGAGACAGAGTTGTTTTGAGCCAGCCCCCACCGCACCCTTATTGCTAATGCCAAGCTTAGCCTGGTTGCAGACTAAGTTCCCTAATGGTTCCCTAACACTAATGGTTGCTCCCCCCCTGCTATGACCCCCTGGTACCGCTGAGGTAAGCTGGAGTCACACTGGAGGAGCTGTGCGTCCCTGTCCTGTCAGCGTCTGTGTCCACTGTAGAGGGAAAATGACGCTGGTGAGCTGCTGGATCCTCTCATAGTAAAGCCCCTCCCCTTCAATGGCGTGCAGTCTTCCCGCTTTTTTTATACTGGCTGAGGAATCTGGTGCTTAAAATGGAGAAAACCATTTTAAGGCTGTTGTGCCGGTATGGGTACTGTGTACAGTGTACAGGGACGCAGTTGTGTACTGTGTCCGGAGACACATTCTGCCCCGTGTAGAAGCTGTGCGTCTCCATACCCTCATGTAGCCATAATGGCTGGCGCCCTACTAGCCGGGACACCGGCTCAGTACTCACCACTCTTCATTCTTCTGGCTCTGTTAGGGGTGGCGGCGTGCTGTGGGAATGTACGCTCGCCGTGGTGGGGCTTGCAAATAGTTCCCTCAGGAGCTCAGTGTCCTCTCAGCGGGGAACGGGACCATTAACCCTTCAAGGGGTTGGGCCATTCCCCCCCTAAGTACCACGAAGCAGGCAGGCTGGTGCCAATCAGCCCTACCTGAAAATAACAAACATAGAAAATAAATGCAGAAAACTCTTCAGGAGCGTCCTTCAGCGTGACCGGCTCCTCCGGGCACATTTTCTAAACTGAGTTTGGTAGGAGGGGCATAGAGGGAGGAGCCAGCCCACACTATCAAATTCTTAAAGTGCCCATGGCTCCTAGTGGACCCGTCTATACCCCATGGTGCTAAATGGACCCCAGCATCCTCTATGACGTAAGAGAAAAGGAGATTTATGGTAAGAACTTGCCTTTGTTAAATCTCTTTCTGCGAGGTACTCTGGGTTCCACAGGGAATAGCATCAGGGTGTAGAGTAGGATCTTGATCTGAGCCACCAACAGGCTAAAAGCTTTGACTGTTCCCATGATGCTCAGCACCGCCTCCTTTATAACCCCACCTCCGTGCACAGGAGCTCAGTTTTGTTAACCAGTCCAATGCAGTGGCAGGTAAAAGAGACAACAACAGTTAGTAGCCACAGACACCACATTCTCACGACAGAGAAGGTATCAGCGGCTAATGCCATACCAACCCAAAAAAGCTAAGTGCATCAGGGTGGGCTCCCTGTGGAATCCAGTGTACCTCGCAGAAAGAGATTTAACAAAGGTAAGTTCTTACCATAAATCTCCTTTTCTGCAGCAGGATACACTGTATTCCACAGGGAATAACATCAGGGATGTCCTAAAGCAGTTCCTTATGGGAGGGGACGCACTGAAGCATCGAAGGCATAGAACCTTATGAACGTGTTCACTGAGGACCACGTAGCTGCCTTGCACAATTGTTCAAGGGTCACACCACGGCGGGCCACCCAAGAAGGTCCAACCGACTGAGTAGAATGGGTTTTGATGGTAGCAGGAGCTGGAAGTCCAGCCTGTACATAAGCATGTGCAATAACCATTCTAATCCATCTGGCCAAGGTCTGCTTGTTAGCAGGCCAGCCACGTTTGTGAAAACCAAACAGTACAAAGGGGGTAATTCCAAGTTGATCGCAGCAGGAATTTTGTTAGCAGTTGGGCAAAACCATGTGCACTGCAGGGGAGGCAGATATAACATGTGCAAAAAGAGTTAGATTTGGGTGGGTTATTTTGTTTCTGTGCAGGGTAAATACTGGCTGCTTTATTTTTACACTGCAAATTAGATTGCAGATTGAACACACCAATAGCCAGCAGAAACAAGACCTTGAGGGAAAGCCACTTAAGGTCCGGGGATTCAAGAGGTTCAAACGGAGATTCTTGCAAAGCCTCCAGAACCACCGACAAATCCCAAGGAGCCACAGGTGGGACATAGGGAGGTTGAATCTGTAAAACACCCTGAGTGAATGTATGAACATCAGGCAGAGTCGCAATTTTCCTCTGAAACCATACCGACAAGGCAGAAATATGAACCTTGAGGGAGGCCAGCCGAAGGCCCAAGTCCAGGACCTGTTGTAGGAAGGCCAAAAGTTTGGTCGTATTAAACTTTTAAACGTCATGATTGTTAGATGCGCACAGTAGCGGATCTTGCCACGGGCAAGCAGGACTTTTGCCCGGGGCGCCGCCTTCCGGAGGGCGTCGGCGCCATCCGGAGGGCGCCGCACCATGGCAAGATCCGCTGCTGCTGTGGTGCCCCCCGCTGCCGCTGCCCGCTGTCCCGCTGTCCTGTGAAGGGAAACTAGATGCTATGCGTCTAGTTTCCCTTCCTGGAGAGGACCTTAACTGTAATGATGTGCGGTGCACGTTGACGTCATCGCGCACCGCACAGCAAAGGTCCTCTCCACGAAGGGAACTAGACGCTTAGCGCCTAGTTTTCCTTCATGGAGAGGACCTTTGCTGTGTGGTGCGCGATGACGTCATTGCGCACCGCACATCCTACTACAGTACAGGGGGCGTAACTGACCACACCCCCTGTATGATGCCACGCCCCCTAATCCCCCTAAGAAGCCCCGGAACCGGCCCTGGATGCGCACCAAGCAAAGTAGGAATTCCAGACCCTATGGTAAATCCGAGCAGAAGTCTGATTATGGGCCTTCAACACCATGGCAAGATCCGCTGCTGCTGTGGTGCCCCCCGCTGCCGCTGCCCGCTGTCCTGTGAAGGGAAACTAGACGCTACGCGTCTAGTTTCCCTTCGTGGGCTGCCCGCTGTGAAGGGAAACTAGATGCTACGTGTCTAGTTTCCCTTCCTGGAGAGGACCTTAACTGTAATGATGTGCTGTGCACGTTGACGTCATCGCGCACCGAACAGCAAAGGTCCTCTCCACGAAGGGAACAAGACGCTTAGCGCCTAGTTTTCCTTCGTGGAGAGGACCTTTGCTGTGTGGTGCGCGATGACGTCATCGCGCACTGCACATCCTACTACAGTACAGGGGGCGTAACTGACCACACCCCCTGTATGATGCCACGCCCCCTAATGCCCCCTAAGAAGCCCCGGAACCGGCCCTGGATGCGCACCAAGCAAAGTAGGAATTCCAGACCCTATGGTAAATCCGAGCAGAAGTCTGATTATGGGCCTTCAACATAGTTTGAATGATCGCCTCAGAAAAACCTTTGGCCCTCTGTACGGAAGCTTCAAGAGCCACGTCATCAAAGCCAGTCGGGCCAAATCCTGGTGCACACAAGGGCCCTGAACGAGGAGGTCTGGTCATTGCGGAAGCAGAAGAGGACGCTCTAGCGACAGACCCTGAAGGTCTGAGAACCAATGCCGTCTGGGCCACCCTGGAGCTATTAGAAGAAGGATTCCTCCTTCTTGCTTGAACTTCCTCAGTACTCTGGGCAGGAGGGACACCAGAGGGAACACGTACAGCAGCCGAAAGTTCCACGGAATTGCCAGTGCGTCCACGAACGCCGCTTGAGGCGCCCTTGTCCTTGGACGCCATCAGGTCCACATCTGGTAGGCCCCACTGGTCCACTAGGAGCTGAAATACTTCTGGATGAAGGCTCCACTCTCTGGCGTGTATGTCCTGATGACTGAGGAAGTCCGCTTCCCAGTTGAGGACCCTCGGAATGAACACTGCCGATATGGCTGGCAGATGGCGTTCCGCCCATTGAAGAATCTTTGACACTTCCATCATTGCCATGCGGCGTCGAGTGCCGCCTTGATGATTTATGTATGCCACCGTGGTGGCGTTGTCTGACTGTACTTAAACAGGCCTGTTCAGTACCAGATGCCGGGCCAGTTTCAGAGCATTGAACACCGCCCGCAATTTTAGAATGTTTATCGGGAGGAGAGACTCCACCCTGGTCCACCGATCCTGAAGACAGTGTTGCTCCAACACCGCGCCCCAACACCTCAGACTGGCATTCGCTGTCAGGAGGACCCAGTTGGAGATCCAGAAGGGACGACCCCTGCTCAATCGCCGGTCCTGGAGCCACCAAATCAGTGACGGACGGACCTCCAGAGACAAGGAGATCATTTGAGGCCTGATCCAGTGAGGCAGACCATCCTGCTTGGCAAGAATCAGTTTCTGCAGAGGGCGGGAATGAAATTAAGCATACTCCATCATGTCGAAAGCCGACACCATGAGGCCTAGTACTTGCATTGCTGAGGGTATTGACACACGCGGATGAGAAAGGAAGCAACGTATTTTGTCCTGACGCTTCAGGACCTTCTCCTGTGACAAAAGCAACCTCTGGTTGTGTGTGTCCAACAACGCACTCAGATGCACCATGCTCTGGGCAGGGACCAGGCATGATTTCTTCCAGTTGATGAGCCACCCGTGGGCTTACAGAAACTGGACCGTCAGATCCAAATGAGGGAGGAGAACTTCTGGGGAATTGGCCAGGAGCAGCAGATCGTCCAGATACGGCAGGATCCGGATGCCCCGACGGCGGAGTAGAGCCGTCATAACTCCTATGACCTTGGTGAAAATTTGCGGAGCCGTGGTCAGACTAAACGGTAAGGAGATGGAGATTGCCAATAGCAAACCGCAGGTATTGCTGATGTGACATGGCAATAGGGATATGTATATCCAGGGACACCATATAGTCCCTTGGTTCCAAAGCCAGGACAATAGAGCGAAGGGTCTCCATACGAAACTTGGATACCCTCACAAACTTGTTCAAAGACTTGAGGTTGAGAATGGACCGGGAGGAACCATTCGGTTTGGGAACTAGGAACAGCGTTGAATAGTATCCCTTGCCCCTCTGAGCTACCACTCCAGTGTCCAGGAGGGATTGTACCACTAAACGTAGAGTTGTTACCTTCACCTGATCCAAAGGGATGTCCGTCAGGCAACAGCGAGGAGGGGGACGTTTCATGAAAGATATAGCCTATCCGTGAGTGACGACTTCCCGTACCCAAGCGTCTGAAGTGGTCTGCAACCATACTTGGGTGAACTGTAGAAGTCGGCCCCCCACCCTGGGATCCCCCAGGGGGAGGCCCGCCTCATCATGCAGCAGGCTTGTCAGATTTGGAAGTCGGCTAATGGCAGCCCAGGCACGTTTTGGCTTGGGCTTGATGGTTTTGGAAGTGCGAGACTGTTTCGGATATGCCTGACCCTTTGGTTTACCCGGAGGGCGAAAGGAACGAAAGAAAGTACTCTTAGCCTTTGGGGCCGAAGGAGTAGTGATAGGTAGACATGCAGTATTAGCCGACGCCAAGTCAGCGACAATCTTGTTGAGATCCTCACCAAAAAGGATGTTTCCTTTAAATGGGAACTCCTCCAGGGTTTTCTTAGAGTCCAAGTCTACCGACCAGGACCACAACCAGAGAATATGGCGAGCCAAAATGGATGTCGTAGCCACCTTGGCCGCCAGAACACTTGCATCTGAAGCTGCTTCTTTAATGTAATGAGATGCCGTGTCAATATAAAATAGACATTGTCTGGCATGTTCAGAAAAATTGGACGGAAACTCAGCCTCTATTTCTTGAGCCCACGCCTCAATAGCTTCTGCCACCCAAGTAGCCGCAATAGTGGGCCTATGCGCAGCCCCTGCAAGGCTGTAGATAGCTTTTAAGCAGCCCTCCACCCGCTTATCCGTCGGTTCCTTGAGAAAAGTGACGGTAGTGACAGGTAGAGCAGATGACACCACCAGCCGAGCGATTTGTGAATCCACCGGTGAAGGCGTTTCCCAATTTTTACTCAAATCTGCCACAAAGGGGATAGCGGGCTAGCATCTTCTTGTGCGGGGTGAATTTCTTTCCTGGGTTCTCCCAGGATTCCTGACGTATGTCAACCAAGTGGTCAGAATGAGGTAAAACTAACTTAGTAACCTTCTGACGTTTGAACCTGTCTGGTTTCTTAGATGTAGTAGCAGGCTCAGGATCATCATCAATCTGAAGAATGAGCCTGATAGATTCTTATAGATCGGGAACATCCACCTGTGAAACAGATTCCCCATCAGAAACGTCATGATCAGAGTCTGAGGGGTCAGTATATACGCCATCGTCATCGGAAGAGGTATCAGGAACATGCATGGATTGAGAGGAAGTAACAGCCCGCTTAGAGGACTTCTTAGGTTTAGTCTTAGGCGGGCCAAAGAGTTATTCAATTGCTGTAACCGAGTGAACAGAGAATCTGTCCATGGCGGTTAACCGCAGGGACCATATAAGGCTGATAAGGCATAGGAGGTCCTATAGGGGGCGCAAGTCTAGTTATCAGCATAGTCAGTAAATTAGAAAAGGAAGCCCAAGGCGGGCCCTGATGTGCCCCCCGTTGTTACAAACTGACTGGGGGGTACAGAACCCCCAAGACCTGAACCCTCGGCAGCCATGTTATCCACCAATGCATCCGGGACGTCATAACTGCGCACGGCGGAATCAGCCCCAGACCCATAGCCCCCTGTAGCTGACATGATATGAAAGCATGAACCACGGGCGACAAAGTACAATATCAGCAAACATAATACCTAACACAAACCTCCCGTGTAGTGTGACAGCACAAACAGAGGATTTCTGAGGTAAAATGTGACTGACAAACACAGAGAAAAATACAAAATACGTATATCCTGTGAAATACCTATATTATCTAATAACCCTGACGCATGGAGCCCCTTCAGGTTACAGAATATAGGGCTAGCAGTAGGAGTGAGATACACGGAGTAGAGATCACCCAGCAGCTATATGCACACACACACAGTCACATGTACAATGCAGGAATTATAACAAATAATAAAACTGCACTGGACTAGCCCTTGCCTTGGTGGTCTAGTGGGGTCCCTGTACCAACACAGTGTCCACTCCAGCGTGCGCGGCCCGCCTCCTAATGGCCACACCGGATTGTGATTTCCAGCGGGTCCCGCCTGGGGGACCCTCTTACCTCCAACCTGAATGCGGCCACGCGATCCCGCAGAACTTCGGTTAGTGTGTGCGCCCTGGGTGAAGAACCGGACCCTCCGCTGTAAGTACCCGGCAACCAGGGACGAGGGAGTATACAGCACCGCTTGGGGAGGTGATGGAGCTGCAGCAGGAGATATCAGAGTGATATCTAGCACTAGAGTGCCTCTGCTGCAGCCCTTGAAGTCTTCTATCTTCTTTAAAATAGCTCTTTTTAGGGCCCTGCCTGTTAGCTGCCTGCACTGCAGGCACCAACTTACAAACTTTGCTCCTGTGCACGGTGGCGGGGTTATAGAGGAGGCGGCGCTGAGCATCTTGGGAACAGTCAAAACTTTTAGCCTGTTGTTGCCTCGGATCAAGATCCTACTCTACACCCCAGTGTTATTCCCTGTGAAATATAGTGTACCCCGCTACAGAAAAACAGAACAAAATAGAACCTACATTATGTGTACAATAAATCAGAATGTAGTCTTTCGTACTACTAATATTCCAATAGACTTATGGACAAGTGTATTACAGGTTGAGTATCCCATATCCAAATATCCGAAATACGGAATATTCCGAAATACGGACTTTTTTGAGTTGGGTAGGATAGTGAAACTTTTGTTTTTTGATGTCTCAATGTACACAAACTTTGTTTAATACACAAAGTTATTAAAAATATTGTATTAAATGACCTTCAGGCTGTGTGTATAAGGTGTATAAGAAACATAAATGAATTGTGTGAATGTACACACACTTTGTTTAATGCACAAAGTTATAAAAAATATTGGCTAAAATGACCTTCAGGCTGTGTGTATAATGTGTATATGAAACATAAATACATTATGTGCTTAGACTTGGGTCGCATCACCATGATATCTCATTATGGTATGCAATTATTCCAAAATACGGAAAAATCCCATATCCAAAATACCTCTGGTCCCAAGCATTTTGGATAAGGGATACTCAACCTGTACCAGTTTCTTTGAAACAGTCCTTCTTTTGGACTGCCACTCTCAGATTCTCCGTGGCAGTAAAAGACCTGTATAGGTATTAGCTATAAGTCTTGTTGTGTTGCACTCTGCAAGTAGCAAGTATATATGGACTGAGGTGTGGTAGTCCAGAGAAGGTGCATTCTGAGGGAAAGCACTGGAGGAATGGATGGGTGTGAGTGGATTACATCAGTTCACCACTGGCAGAGCTCTTGTTGGCGGGCTAACTGTATCCCATCTCTATGTGCCCGGAGGTTGCAACAGATAGTGTAGTCATGGTGCTTCCTAGTTATAGAGGATGTGTATATGCGGTGTGTAATGCGGTTGCAGACTCCGGAGGACACGGTGAGTGCATAGCAGCCACCAGGTCAGTCTTGGGTACCAATGGCCACACTGTACCCCCTATGTTTAGCCACTCCACTGGAAGAGCCCTCGAGCCGGCGCTGCCGCTAATATTCGAAGTTCAGTTTTGGCATAACACAATTGTGTATGCTGTCATGAATTATGAAGATGAACTGGAGATTATTATAGTTTTCTTGGGTGTGGTATATGAGTGCGACACTCAGAATGTTAACACAGTCTCAATGTTAACATTCAGAATGTCAACAGGGTCTCCATGTCGACATTTGACTATGTTGACATGTTGAACAGTGAGCATGTTCACAGTTCAATTTTACCCTAACCCTAATCACAGCCAAACCCTAACCCTAATTGCAGCCTATCTCTGACCGTAACGTTCATTCACGGAGTAGCCAAATCATTATAACCACTGGGTTAGTACTTTGTTGGATCATCTCTTTCCCTTACTGCAGCTTGAATTTTTCTAGGCATGGATTCTACAAATTTCCATAAAATTGTATCATCCTGAAGAGTCGTGAGTTGGGGGGGGGGGGGGGGGGGGGGGGGTAGGAGACAAGAAGAAGTCTGTACTGTTGACGCACTTGAGACAGAGATGATTATACCCTAAAAAGTAACCTTTATTAGATATGTATTAAAATGAGATGTACATTTGTATGTTTATACCAAACGCGCAGTCAAACATAAGGTTTAAAATCACAAAACAGACATATAAGTGAATGGAGAAAAATAAAGAGATGTGAATGAAAGATTAAAAGGCGTGTCCACGTGTGATTCTTTACTATGACACCTTCACAAAATTATCCTGTGTATGGGCAAGTCATTAATGTAAATAATTTTGTAATGTGGTATTGTTAATGAAACTTGTTATTTATACACCATTCGCTAGATGAAGGTAGATTCTTGGAAAGTCATCCCCAATAGCAAAACTGTGAGGGTAAATGAATATAATAAAATTAACCGACCTCCAGTTATGAGACTGACCAATCGTCAGGGATCACTATATCTCTATGTCCCTTATAGCCATACTCCCGATTATAATCCCACAGACGGATAATTTCAATATACTGTATGTAGTATAAGAGATAGATCTCCAAAATTGGGATATTTTATATTTATTGTTATCCCAAGAGGAGAAAATTGCTCCAATTCAATTATAGGGTCTATTTGTTTGATAGGATATTTGCAAGTAAGATTGCTTTAAGGAATGTAGCAGTTCTAGTTGTCATGTATAGCCCTCTTCCTTTATAATAGCGATCAGACCCTTTTTGGTCTGGTTTCAATAGGATCGATATTGCTTTCCTTAGAGATATAGCAATCTCAAATCTACTAGGAAGCACATATGGTTAATAAGACGGCTTAATTCGTCTAATTTCGTGTCGGCTATTATTGACAGGTAGAGTTGCTTAAAGGAATATAGCAATTCCAGTTATCTTATATAGCACTCTTCCCTTATAGTAACAATATAAACAGTACTGCTTTCTTAAGAGGTATGGCAATCTCTAATGTACTAGAAAGCAAACAGTATAATTCGTCCTATCTCATGTCAGTTATTACTGACGACAACTTCTTGCTGCACTGTTAAAGGAATATTCCTTATTGTTTTACAGTGCAAATCTATCAATGTAAACTGTAACAGTCTCGTTTGTTATATATATAGTGGTCTTTATAGATCAGAGGTTCTCGGGGGTCCACACAGTGCATGTTTTGCAGGTCTCCTCGCAGAATCGCAAGTGAAATAATTAGCTCCACCTGTGGACCTTTTAAAATGTGTCAGTGAGTAATTAATACACCTGTGCACCTGCTGGGTTACCTGCAAAACATGCACTGTGTGGGCTCCCGAGGACCGAGTTTGAGAACCTCTGTTATAGGTCCTAAGAATAGATATTAGCCTATTATACTGCAAAATAAAGAGGCCCAAAGGGGCTTGTGTCTTAATATACACTAAATAGACCCTGGTTAAATAGGAGCAAATTAGACTGTCTTTAGTCAATTCATAATATAAGTTTCACCATCTATGGAACAAAGTCTATCATCGATTCATCCAATGTTAGCATTTATTAATATAAATTGTATGCTTGAGTATATTATATATTCGGGAATATGGCAATAATCCACTTCAAATAATTGTAACTTAACTATTTCCTAAATAAGATTGGTTTATTTCAACACGGCAGCAAGGTATACTGCTGCTGCTTGATTCATTATCTATTACTCATGAATTGTTACAAAATGTGGACTATTATGTGCTACTGGGATATCCAGCT
This sequence comes from Pseudophryne corroboree, assembly GCF_028390025.1. Taxonomy (NCBI): domain Eukaryota; kingdom Metazoa; phylum Chordata; class Amphibia; order Anura; family Myobatrachidae; genus Pseudophryne; species Pseudophryne corroboree. Next base: position 258,549,210 of record NC_086445.1, read on the forward strand.
ACTTGACTCACTTGAAGAAACGTGTCTATTTGTAACAGTCTTATGTGAAGACACTGTTACAAGTGCAGCTACTAGTGAAATATGCAGCTGCTTCTCAGCCTTTCAGTGTTACCAAAAAGGGTTTTGTTACACTGTATTATTTGAATATCCTGCTGAGACATAGGGCTGCCTGGTTAACTCCTAAAAATGTATTCATAAGCCACAAATGCTTCCTAAAAATATTATGGTTGGCACAGTAATACAGCTAGTAGTGCATAAGAATAATGCAATCCATACAATACTTAGTGAATCTTTATAGCAACTGATGTGGCATTTCTGTCTATTGTATTTATCCTGAACTAGATTAGATTAATTTGCATTAATTTATTGCCAATTTATTGTGATTATACCCAGGGCCGGTTCTTGGCCTTGTGGCGCCGCGGGCAAAGTATAGGAGCGTGGCTTCAAATGGGGGCGTGGTCAGTTACGCCCCCATTTATGCCCCTTGTAGCGACGCTGAAAGAAAAAATAAAATAAAAAAAGTATACTTACCATCCCCGTTCCTGATCCAGACCGCTGCAGACCTCCTCCGCCGGCGCCGCTCTTCTTCTCTCCTCTCCTCGATCTATGGGAGAGACGTTATTACGTCTCTCCCATAGAACAGCATAGACACTAGAGGTCAATTATGACCCCTAGTGTCTGTGCCACTATGCTGTGCGGTGCGCGATGACGTCATTGCGCACCGCACAGCAAAGGTCCTCTACATGAAGGGAAACTAGACCGTAGCGTCTAGTTTCCCTTCATGGAGAGGACCTTTGCTGTGCGGCGCACGATGACGTCATCGCGCGCCGCACAACTAAGGTCCTCTCAATGAAGGGAAACTAGACGCTACGCGTCTGGTTCCCTTCAAAGCGGGGGGGGGGGGGCACTGCGGGGGGCACAGTGGCGGGTCTTGCCCTGGTGCGGCGCCCTCCGGAAGGTGGCGCCCCGGGCAAAATTGCCGCTTGCCCGTGGCAAGATCCGCCACTGATTATACCATTAATCCATCCCAATCTATCAGATTTCACTAGCTCAGTATCAATTTTCTATTGGTGGAGACTACTAAATAACATATTGCAATCATGTATAGTCATTTTCAACATTTCATAGAGTAAAGCACACGTGGACACGCCGTACCCTACACGCGTGTTTCACTGTGTCTATGGCAGCTTCGTCAGTCTTCGATTGGTCAGTCTCACAACTGGAGGTCGGTTAATTTTATTATATTCATTTACCCTCACAGTTTTGCTATTGGGGATGACTTTCCAAGAATCTACCTTCATCTAGCGAATGGTGTATAAATAACAAGTTTCATTAACAATACCACATTACAAAATTATTTACATTAATAACTTGCCCATACACAGGATAATTTTGTGAAGGTGTCATAGTAAAGAATCACACGTGGACACGCCTTTTAATCTTTCATTCACATCTCTTTATTTTTCTCCATTCACTTATATGTCTTTTTTGTGATTTTAAACCTTATGTTTCACTGCGAGTTTGGGATAAACATACAAATGTACATCTCATTTTAATACATATCTAATAAAGGTTACTTTTTAGGATATAATCATCTCTGTCTCAAGTGCGTCAACAGTACAGACTTCTTCTTGTCTCCACCCCCCCCCCCCCAACTCTAGCTTATAATTACTGTAGTTGACTGCACCCCCTCCTATATAAAATATTGTTTGTTATTAGGAAGAAGGGGTTTTCGCCAAGTGGGTTTATGGTGACGAAAAACATACACCCACAATATATTAGTACGATATCGAGTGTGCAGATACTATATTTGTGTGTAGAGTCGTGACAATGCAAGAAAGATTTATGCTTTTGTGCTGTAGTCTTCATATCCTCACAAGTTTCTGATGTCACTGAAAACGTGATTCGTCAGACCACATAACCAGTTTCCAATAATTTACTGTCCAATTCCTGTGTTCCAGAGCAAACTGGAGGCTTTTCATCCCGTTTGTAGCAGACAGCAATGGCGAAGGTACATGCCTTATGCTTCTGTAGCCCACACAGTGTAACGTCTACCCCTTCTGTGTCACCCCGGTCTGTTAGCCCTTCACCTTTTAGATTGTAAGCTCGCAAGAGCAGGGACTCTTTCCTCATGTTCCTTTCCTTTTCTTACTTACACTATCTTATACTCCATACTCCCTTTGATAGCACCTAAACCCTGGTTTTCTATACCTGTCCTATATTGTCTTGAACTGTAAAGGCCCATATAGACGGGCCGATGCAGGAGAGATGTCTGCTGAGCGAACCGCTCAGCACACATCTCTCCTGCCGCACAGCACAGCACGATCTGTGCTGAGCGTGCAGGGGGAGACGGTGGAGGGGGGGGGCGCTCACTTCACCCAGTGGGTGAAGTGAGCGACCCGCTAGATTGGCCAATCTAGCAGCAGCGATAGCGATGCGCGGGGCTGCGCATCGCTATCGCTGTATGGGGTACACACGGAGCGATCCTGCTTAAATTCTAAGCAATCTAGTCAGATTGCTTAGAATATCGCTCTGTGAGCACCCTCATTTAGTGCTGTTTTTTTGTTTGCTCATTTGATTATGTACTGTGTAATGGGCGCTGCAGATCCCTTGTGGTGCCATATAAATAAAGGATAATAATAATAAAAAATAATAACTTTTACTGTTCATTGAGAGTCCATCTGAATTGGTTCCTGATTCAGATTATCCCTAATTTCTACCACTGTTGCCCATCTGTGGGACTGAACAAGTCTGCTCACTCTCCGCTACATTTGAGCACCAAATAGCCGTTTACAGCCACAGGCATTGGGGTCATTCCGAGTTGATCGCACGCTGCAACTTTTTGCAGCCCGTGCGATCACCTAGACGCCGCCTATGGGGGGGGGTGTATTTTGCATAGCAAGGTTTTTGTAGAATAAGACCAGAGTAAGAGTTACCTACCATGTGCGATCAATCCACCGTTGCAGGTCCCGGAATTGACGTCAGACATCCACCCTCCAAATGCCTCGACACGCCTACGTTTGGATCTCCACACCCAGAAAACAGTGAGTTGACACCCGGTTCAATCTTCTTGCGGTCGCCTTTGTGACCGCTTTCTTCATTAGCGGCGTGCCTGCGCAATGCGGCCGCCGCCCATGCGCAGTTCTGCCCTAATTACACAGCTGCAAAGAAGCGCAGCGTGCAATCGAATCGGAATGACCTCCATTGTTTGCAGACCCAGTTTTTAGTCTGCTAGTCCACTATACACTTTAACAACTGCCGCTCTCAAACAGTTTATTTGTGCAGCCATTTTGGAGACTAAGGGGAGATGTAGCAACCAATGAGCTTCTACCATTTTATAGAATGTACTTGAAAGATGCTACCTCAAAGCTTATTGGTTGCTGTGGTGGCAATACCAGATTATTCCATGTTGATTTTTTTTTAGTAGATGTTGGAGGAAGCTATGGAGGACAGAGGACCTTATTCAGAGATGGATGCAGACCGCTGCATACGCAGCAAGATCTGCGTCCAGTCCTCGCATGCTGGGGGCCGCCCAGCACAGGGCAAGGCCACGCAGCATGTGTGGCGCCACCTCACGATGCATCCGCAATTACATTGCGAATGCATCTAACTAAAGGGCCCCATACACTTATACGACATGACGGTCCGTCATGTCCTATAAGATTTCCTTCAACCTCCCGGCAGCCTCCCCGTTGGCAGGATAGGATTAGATATATCGTATGCAGGTTTTTTTTACATACGATGTACCTTTTACTTTCCCATCCATAACCTGCGGGATCCGACATATCACGAGTGCAGCACTCGTGATATGTCAGATCTAGGGGGATCCGATCCGATGCACACGGGAACGTGCATCGGATCGGGGGAAAAGCACACTGAAAATGCCCGATTTCACCCAATATATCGGGCCAAATGCCCGAATTGGGCTGAAATCGTGCATTATCGGTCTAGTCTATGGGGCCCTTAAGGTTGACCCCTGCCAGCCTGGCTGCGCTGTTAGGCGGTCTGCCATCATTTTGTTGAATGGATCGGCTGCGCGTGACATCACGCAGCCAAACCGAAAATGCTCCTGGCATGCCCCCATTTGGTGCGCCAGGCCCCCACAATGCTGTGTCATGAATGCGTTCCGCTGTCAATCACATTGCAGCCACATCCTTCCGCGATGCAGCCGCAATGTATAAGGTCACGCAAGCACGATGCAGCCGCTGCGTGTGCACAGTTTACCAATGCAGGCAAACTGTGCTGCAGGCCGCATTATTGGCCAAGTCTGAATAATGCCACTATCCATTTACAGCACTATTCTATAGACTCAGTGGCCAACTTACATGTTAATCATTATACATACATTTAAGGCAAATTAACTTGCATGTACTGTACATATTTCACTGCTAAGTATATTTCTCAGAGGACATATATGAATCTATATAACATTTAATATCTAGACTGTAATTTTAACTTTGACCTATTATCCCGATCTTAGCAATCAGTCTTTTTTAAAATAGCAGAAAGTGATAATATATTATCAGAGAGCGCATATAAATGTAAATATACCCATTTTATTACATATAGAACAAACACATGCACATATACAACAAAAAGATAAAAAACTCCCCCTACTGCAGCGGAAAGGACCTTATTTAAAAAACACTTGCACTAAATCAATTAATTCATAATGAGGGAATATTCCCAATGAAAAAGTCCTGATCAATTCAAAATATATATATATATAGTCCAGAATTAGAGAACCACTGATGATTTTTGCCGTTTTAATGATCCTGTGAGCATTTACACATGCTCTCCGGGATCTCTTTATAAATCAGCCGGGCGGCAGGCTTTTGACTCCCTCTGTTAAATGCCGCAAATGGCAGGTGTATTTGAGATTTCAGCCTTATTATCCGTCCTTAGGACTTATATATCCACTCCCGCTGTGCTTATAGGGCCAAATAGCAATAATGTCCACTTTACTCATGGCCGGGGACGTGTCTGTTTGTCATCTGTGGACGGCCCCCGTTGTCGGTAACTATCACAGTCGAGAGACGGTACCTATCCTTGGTGCCGGATACTGGAGAATCTCACAAGGTGATCAGCTTTCAGTTGAACGGCAGTTATAAAGATGGTAGTAGATATAGCCACTAACATCAGTGTAGGGGGAAATCAATACGGAGTAAGCCCCAGTCCTTACGTGTTTCTCCGCAATTGTAGGTGTGCGGTTTCGTTAAAATAGAAAAAAAGAATACAGTATAATAATAATAATAATAATAAAAAAAATATAAGCAAAAGAAAACATAGGCTACAGAAAAAAAAGGAGAGGGAATAGTGAAGCTTTTTACATTCCACCACTTATCGCATGCATAGCAGCATTTATTAACCCTGTATGCATGAATAATTGTGAACATAGACGCAAAGTATAGATATTTTAATCCAAATTATATGGATGTGGAACTGTACTAGTAGGATTTGCTAATACCCAGAGCAGCGGTGCATAGTCTAACATATTGGTGGTTTCCACCATGGACCCATAAAAGCGAGTTTGGTTTTTGCTGCACCTGATATGCAGGTCACGGCCCTCTGCCTGGATTCCTATGTATGAGGTTGGTGGACACTAGAGGCAGACAAAGACAGGATGGTGAGAGTCATATTGAAGCATTGTCGACGGAACCAGGTCATAATCAAATAGGCAACGCGGTACCTGGGGACAGGCCAAATAAGGTCATGGGAGTAGTCAAAGACAGAACCAGAAGAGTACTAGGCAAAGAACAACGGGAGCAGGCAGAAAAGGTTATAGGTAGGCTGGAGTCAGAACCAGGAGATCACGAGAAGCAGTACCAAGGGAGCAGGCAAGGAAAGTCATTATGGGGACTGGATGATAACACTGAAAATTGCACTGGGAGACATTATAGATTTTTCAGTCCAAGCCACAATTCGCAATACTGTGGTATTTGGCAGAATAAACTGGAAGAACCCAGCAAAGAAGAAAGCGTCAAATCTGATGACAATGGGTTGTAGAGCAAAACCTTAGGTTATACTATTTATTTTAATACGCCTTTTAAACATGACTTTGCTCATTATCTACTTTATGCAATATTCACTTGGCTTCCAGATACACTGGTGTGATAGGCCACATAACATTTTTTTGATGCATTTCTCTGCTGTGCAGCAGTTTCATCATAAGGTCCATCATAAGTGCAACAAGGAATCTTTGTGGTCTAGCCCAGCACACATCTGTATCTGGAACCAAGTAGATATTTATTACAATGACTTTACTGCAAAGCTCTGGACCCTGTAACTTCTCAGTTGGAGGGATGAGCTGACTGCCATTTTTCTATCTGCTTCTTAACTAATTACACCAGAGGGACAACTTCACTGTTCCAATACAATACAGCTCACCATTGCTTAATTCTAGGAATGTCCTGGCTCTCTTAGAAAGATTGTTACTGCTTTGGGACTATTCATCTGTTCAATTTTAATACATTGATTTTTGCAATAACTATTTATTTATCCAACAAGTCTACTGTAGCTCTGCTTTTTTCTCTTTTGCGTTGTATGTTATAATTTAAGTGAAACAGAATCTCTTCCAAAAGCAGCTTGATACTCATTATTCATCAAATCAGTGCCTCAAAGGTTACTATTTCTACCAGTACATCAAATTTTGATGGATATGCAGCCACTCAACATACACAGACCTACTGACATTCTGTAAGCAGGCAATAGATTTAAAAATATATTCTATGAGCTTGTGTACCTGAGCACAAACTACCTGAACTAGGGCTGGCCATTCTGGTCCCTGGTCTGTTCCCAGCTATGATTCTCTGTTATCCCATTGCTCTTAAACCTTTCATCTGCCAGCTACAGTATTACCTACCCTTTAGATGGATAGGTAGTAATTTAGGCTGAGGATTTTCAGTGAGACTACACTAACTGCTAACAGCAAAAGAACGATCCCAAATAATTAAGTCCTCTTGTTTGGCTCCAAGCTTCCAGGGATCTTTTCTCTCTGAGTCTGAGGAATGTATGCAAGGGAATTGATGTCATTTTGCTGAATGCACCCACAGATGATTCCTGCGGCCACTTTCTCACTTTCTAATGATAGAATATAGGAAATGCCTAGGAAGTTCTTCTGGGGAGGCCATGTCTACAGCTGGAACCATCTGAATTGACTGTTCATCCTAATTTTGCATTATGATGTTATGTTTCTTCTGCCGATTTTATGGATGTAGAGGCTGCTGGTAACTTTATTGTACAAGCAAAATATTCCTATTGCTCCACTGGAAAAATAGATCTATGTCACAGACTTTTGATGGGGGTATAATTTCATATTGGTCTTTTTCCTTAAAGACTACTCCCGCTGTATTTAAAATTGTAGTCCTATATGAAATGCAAATATCTCATTCCTGTTACCCCTAAATCTTTAAATTCTGTTTTCATTTTAATGTCAACAGATCTCATAACTCTTTGATCGTATCTGTGGGGTCACAGTCTTTTCCAAGCCAATCTCACTTTAAAGAAGGCTACATTTGGCTGGCCATTTTAATGTTGTTTTCACTATGCCTTTTGGGGCGTGTATGAGAGGCGGACAAGTGGTTTATTAATCAATTGTTCAGGTTTCCATATTTTTTAATCTAAAATCTACTCTCGTTTCCTTATAGTGCGCCTTTATATCAGCATCTGTAGTGGCCATTCCGGTCTAACTTTCCATGTTTTCATGCATGACTTCCTTTCTATGCTGATTGTTCATGTATAAAATTGGTTTTCGCACAGTTTAATGTTAATTAATTACACTTCAGTCATTATTTTAAGGGAGTTAATTGTTCTATTGTGGGCTTCATTTAGAGTTGGATGCAATCGTAAATGCAAAATGTGTCTGCAACAACATTGACTACCACTTTGCATTCCCTTTTAAAGAGTATGTCCACTGTCAGACACCTTTCATCCCATACCGAATGTAGCAGATACTCTCAGATAATCACCCAGCTACCTTATTGTGCCTGCTGCCTATAGACCCAAGGATCCGAGACAGCTGCTTATCACTCTAATTACTCCAATCGCTACAAACCTGGACTCAATAACATATATTATTGAGGATGGTTCTGGGACCTGGACACATCTTGTTCCTGAAATAAGTGAAACAGGCAGTGACTTTTATTAAGGGGATGATCCCCTGTCTTCCTCTTTTATTCCTTCATCTTATAGCAGATTACTGTAACAGGATTGTGCAGTCATCCAAACATGCGCTGAAATAAAGAAAGGGTGGGAGTCTAAAAACATCTTTCCGGCTCAGGTTTAAGTTTACCCCCCTACGACCACTGAAAAGAGCCACACTGAATCTGTTAATCTGTTTCTAATTAAAGCTGGGGGAGGGAGACCTGTGAATATAAGCTGATGTACCAGTCCATTCAGGGTGATCGCTGGGAAAATGCAGTTTCTGCATCTGTGGGAAGGAACATCTCAGAAATAAGAGGGGATAAACACAAGTTTGTCTTTATTTGTACTTTGCACTACAGTAGTTCATGGATCAACAGGAAAATAGGATATTAAATGAATACAAATATAGTAAGTAAAAAAGTATTGTATAGGAACAAACAATAAAATAGTTTTGCTTTTAAAGTCTTCGGAACAAATTGTTACACAATTATGGGCATTTACAAAACTGCATTGCAAAACAAATATTTTCCAATAATCATGTTTATCAGTGGGCCATAGCTATAAAGCATGGAGTACAAGAAATGTACAATAGTCGATGGGACATATTAATAGATGGGTAGACCAGATCCATACTGTGGCATTGAGATACTAGACATAATGCTTGTCATGGGCACTGCTGGCATAGTTATAGAAAATGCTAATAATTATATATGAAAGGGGCACTGATCAGTATAAAACCCCTTTCAGACATATCCAAAAACCTGGGTCCTGCTTATGTCTGAAAGGATCAGACCTGAGTTGACAGTCCCGGGTGCGTGACCCTGCTGTCAACCAGGTTCATTCCCAGGTTTATTCCCAGGACTTGCAACCCGGGCCAGTGCTCAGCCTTATGTCTAAATGGCACGACCCGTGTCATGCCAATAAGGAGCTGACTAGCTGCTCAGGTCTGTCTGGGGCACCACCCTTCTCCAAGCACAGAAGTCACTACCCAGTTTGCATGACCTCATTCAAAACGCCCATTGCAGAAATTTCGAATGCATTGCAATATGAGGGCTGATCGCAAAATCATATGCAATTACCGGAAAATCAAAGATTTTTCTTATCTGCGCCAGGCAAGGTCGTCCACAATTCTTGTGACATAAGAGGCTGGAAGTGTTCATTGCATACGTCAGAAGCCCTCCTTTTTTCAGACACACCCAGAAAACGGCAGGTTTCCACCCAGAAACACCGGCTTCCTGTCAGTCATACAGCGGCTGTATTGCGATCACGATGTGTTTGCAATTTCTGTCGCTTTTTCGGTTCACATGTGCGCAATGCGAGCGCTGCGCATGCGCAGTCATTCAATAATCAGATGAATTACGATTTTCAAATTTAGCAATCCAACCTGAATAAGGCCCCAAATACAAACAAGTTACTGAATATGTTTAAGTAAATAGAGCACAACTATAAATATGAAATATAATCTTAGATTATCATCCAAAATGCAATTATATTACACTTTCATGTTCTAGTTTAGCAATAATAAGTTCAGTCAAATTGGTATTTACTGCACCTATTAATCATTATTACTTGTGACTACTGATGTAGTCAGGCTCATTGTTGCATAGATGTGTACATACGTGCATACGCATCGCGGCAACGACTAGCTGTGTCTGGCTGCATCTATTCGTCATATATATATATATATATAACCAACTGCAGGTGCGGCACTCCGTGCGACGAAATCAACGGGACACTTACTTTAAGGTGGTGACAACGTTTCAATGCAGTTTATTCGTGCGAATAAACTGCATTGAAACGTTGTCACCACCTTAAAGTAAGTGTCCCGTTGATTTCGTCGCACGGAGTGCCGCACCTGCAGTTGGTTGTATTTGAATCTTTGTGGAGGCACCCAGCGCTTTTGTTTGCTTTATTGGGAGAGCCGGACTCGCTTGTTGTTTATATATATATATATATATATATATATATGTGCGTGTGTATATATATATATATATATATATATATAGTGACTGAGTATGTATATGGAGCAGAACAGAACTTGTATTGGAAGAAAGCTGCAGCTGCTAAATTGTAGCACTTCATATACAGATTCAGAGACTCAGACGGACAGACACACACAGATATACAAATGTTAATTTAAAATTAATAATCAGCACAGTCTCATCACAGCAACAAATTAATCAGCACAGTCTCATCGTGCATCCTAGTAACATTGCAAAAAAGACGCTAGAAGATTCTCACTGATCTGGCTTGCCATGGGGGACTGTTTGGCGTGACTGCATAAAGTTGTATGAGGACATACTGTACGGAAGCAGCCTTCTGGGGATGTGGGGGGCTACACATAATGGGGGTCATTCCGAGTTGATCGCTCGCTAACAACTTTTAGCAGCCGTGCACTGCAAACGCATAGTCACCGTCCACGGGGGAGTGTATTTTCGCTTTGCAAGTGTACGAACGCCTGTGCAGCCGAGTGGTACAAAAACATTTTGAGCAAAACAAGACCAGCCCTGTAGTTACTTATTCTGTGCGATGACTGCAACGACGAAGGTCCCGGAATTGACGTCAGATACCCACCCTGCAAACGCCTGGACACACCTGCGTTTTCCCAAACATTCCCAGAAAACGGTCAGTTGACAGCCATAAACGCCCTCTTTCTGTCAATCTCCTTGCGATCGGCTGTGCGAATGGAATCTTCGCTAGATCCAGTGCACAGCAGCAATGCTCTTTGTGCCCGTACGACGCGCGTGCACATTGCGGCGCATACACACATGCACAGTTTTGCTGTTTTTTTACCTTATCGCTGCGCTGCGAAAATCGTCAGCGAGCGATCAACTCGGAATGACCCCCCAAATTGGGAATATCCTGCAAATTCCAGGAGGGTAGGAAAGTATGCCGTACAATCACATTGTGACTGCTCAAAAACGCCCACTTTGTGGAGTGTTCCGACAACAGAAAGAAAAATCCATCTACACTGTCAGTCTCAGACCTTGTGGGTATTTATGGTGGGGCACATGGGTAGACTGCACTTGCCGATGTGGCCGGGACAGGCAGCGACGACGGGTGAGCGGTGGGGGAGAACGACGACCATGCTGCAGCTGTCGTTAACGAGGACCTCCCTCGTCCGTACATGTTTGCACATCGTTAACAACATTTAGTGTACACACTGGATGAGATTGTGAAAGATCTCGCTCAGATCGGCCATTCTGAGCAAGATCTTTCAAAATCTCGTCTAGTGTGTATGGGGCTTTAATGAGATCTGCAAAGTTCATTTTGGGAGACCATTTATAGGGGCAACGAAATTTGCCTTTGAGAAACCCAAAGGTGACAGATAGAAGATATAACAAAAACGTATGAAGCAAAGGAAACTTACTGTGATTGAAAAGGCAAAAAGACAGTGGGCGAGATTTATCAAACCTAGGAGATAAAGTGGAAAAAGATAAAATACCTACCAAACAACATCTGTCATTTCATAGGCTGTGTTTGTAAAATGACACTTAGGATCTGATTGGTTGGTATTGTATTTCCATCCAATTTTTGATAAATCTCCCCCAAAGTGACAGTCCCAAGAAAGAAAGTCAGCTTTCATTTGTGAGAGCCAAGGCTGTAACTACCTCTGTGCAAAGAGGAAGGGGAAATCGTCTATGGGGGTTGGGGTTGATTTGCCAGTGGTTGGGATCCAGGAGGTCAACATACCAACCTCAGGATCTCGGCCGCCACAGGTTCTATTCCTACTCTATGGGTGGACACCCACACGTGGGAATAGCCCCTGTTAGCTGGCATTGTCAGCGGTCAGGATCCTGGTGTCAGTAACCCAACCGCCAGCATATCAACTGCATCCCGTCTGTGACATAAAACAATAGGAGGAGCAGAGAGAAATTCATATTTTAATTTAATATGTTTGAAGTTTAAGGCGGGGGGGCATTTTTTCTTTCCGCACAAGCTGAAATTTCTAGTTATGGCTCTGGCATGAATCACTGTCTTTACTTCTGTACTAGAGACTTGTTGTTTACATTGACACTAGTTGTTTACATAGAGACTAGTTGTTTACATGTTGTAAAAGGCAACTTGTCTTGTTAACTTTAAACCTGAGTTGAGGAAAACTTCAGAAGCTTGAAAATGAATAATCCAGAGCAAGATGGTAGAAGGGTGCATCTATATCACACTGATAGTGAACAAAGGACCTTATTCAGGTTTGTTAGCAAACCAAAAAGCACACTAATGGGCAAAACCATGTTGCACTGCACATGTTACATCTACCCCACTTGCAATGCAATAGTTTTGCCCATTAGTGTGCTTTTGTGGTTTGCTAACAAACCTGAATAACCCCCAAAGTTTTGGTGTGATGACTTTCACCATCATTAGAACAGTTATATGATAACACCAGCCTGTGTCATTTCACCAGAACACACAGAATGAGTTAAATATAAAAAAACCTGTGAATAAAATGGAGGATGGAACTCTGTACTGAGTGATTATGAACCATAGCCTAGAAAAGTGATGGCAAACTCAATGGGGCCACAAAGTGCCTCCAGTATAGTCAGATAAAGGAGTCCGGTATGTAATACCGCCGCCCGAGATGCCGAATGTCACTATCCCGACATTAGCATCCCGAGTATTGGGATGCCAGTAGGGTGGCGAGGGCAACTAAGCCCCTTGCGGGCTTGCTGCTCTCGCTACGCTCACCACAGGTTCTATTTGGGTGGTCTTTAGGTTGCCGGCAGCCGGCTTCCCGGCGACCACCATACCGGCGCCGGAATCCCGACCGCCGGCATACCGACATCTTTTCTCCCTCTTGGGGGTCCACGGACCCCCTGGAGGGAGAATAGATAGCGTTGCGTGCGTAGCACGCCACCGTGCCCGCAAGTGGCTCATCTGCGCTCGCCCAGCTGTCGGTATGCCGGCGGTCGGGATTCCGGCGCCGGTATGCTGGTCGCCAGGGCCCCGACTGCCAGAAAATCATACTACACCCGTTCTATTCTCCCTCTATAGGTGTCGTGGACACCCATACAGGGGGAATCACCTACCTCTCAGGTAAACTGGCGGCGGTATGGTGCCCGTCGGGATCCCGGCGTCTGTACTGTAACTGCTGGGATCCTGACTGTCTGTATGCTAACCGCATACCAGATGAAGACACTTTGCGGCCAGTAACATTGCTAATTTTCCCTCACACAGCATAGATACCGAGGAAAATTAGCAAAATGACAGTACTGTATTCTATAGTGATGTGCGCAACAGAACATCACTGCGACACATCGTTTAGAATTTATTTATCCTCACTGATTGATGCAGAATGAAGAAATAAAAGAAATGAAACAAATAATTTTCTTTTCTTTCCCTTAAACATATGCTGTTTACTTTGATTTGTTTAGAATCAGATATATTTGGGAAGGATTAAAGATTTGCAGTGTGTGTATCCAGTGGAATAGATGATGCATCCTGTATCAGATATTTTGGCCACAAACCTGACCCCTGATTCCGAAGGTTGTCATGTGTCATGTGTTGTCAATTATCATGTTGCATTATATTACCCGAAAGGACTGTTGTTATTATTATTATTAGTACCTGGGGTAAGTCTGGGGTGCGGTCAGGCCCGGCGCTACCCGCTCAGCAAAGGGATGCAGTGCAGGTAGGCGCCGGGCAGGAGAGGCGCCTTCACTGCTCTGCATCCCTGCTGAAGCGGCGTCCTGTCCTCCCTGCTGCTGGCTGCTGCGCCTGCCCTGTCACACTGACAGGCAGCCGCAGCAGTGCCGGCAGCATGACTCTTTCTATTCTGTCCCCTGTGACAGTGAGAGCAGTAAAACAGAATGCAAGTTGCTCATATCAATTTGACAATATACTTCAGGTGCTTGAAAGGGAGGGGTAATTCTAAGCAAGAGACAGGATGGGGATTAACCCCTGGTGCCCCCCAGCACACCAAACTATATGGGTAACATGACTTGAAAACCTACATATAATAGAAATCCAGAGGTCTTCGTTACATATATCTGCAGAAATATGGCAAAGCCACCAGGCCTCGACAAGGCTCCTCTGATGCTGGTGGTCCTAAACCTAATACTATATCTGGGCCTGGGGTGCAGAACCCCAGAAACCGGCACAGGCCAGCCACCCCAGGGCAGCACACATGTGAGAAGGTAAAGTGTTAGTATGTGTTAAAGGGAACGCAAAATCTGTATACAAAAAGTGATACACTAGTGACGGTGTAATTAAAAGACCTAAAGGATTAATAACAGTGTTAACGGGGGTGCTAAATAAATATTATAGTGTGCTACCCCACAGCAGCCCAGCCACTCCAATCAGGGGGAACTGCACCCCAGACCCATCAACAATAATAATAATAATAGCCCTTCCGGGTCATACTAAATATAAAGCCACATGATAATGGCACCTAACAGATATACCCAAATTGAGAGCTAACTTACCTGGAGCCACCCCTGGGATCTCCATATGGCACTGTAGGAACCAGCATGCCCTCCAAACACTGGTCCCATCTATGCCTCTCATACTAGCAAAACAGAATGCAAGTTGCCGGTTGTGGGGTTCTGCACCCCAGGCCCAGATATAGTATTAGGTTTAGGACCACCAGCATCAGAGGAGCCTTGTCGAGGCCTGGTGGCTTTGCCATATTTCTGCAGATATATGTAACGAAGACCTCTGGATTTCTATTATATGTAGGTTTTCAAGTCATGTTACCCATATAGTTTGGTGTGCTGGGGGGCACCAGGGGTTAATCCCCATCCTGTCTCTTACAGTGAGAGCAGTGTCAGTTTTCGGTCAGACGAAAGGGGGCGGAGCTACACTGACCAAGGGGGTGGGGCTACACAGACCAAGGGGGCGGAGCTACACAGACCAGGCTAGCAGACTGTGGAAGATCTGGCCAGCAAGATTGTGGTAAGGGGATGTAAAAAGAGTGCGAGAGAGAAAGTGTGTGTGTGTGTGTGTGTTTGTGTATATGTATGTGTGTGTTTGTTTGTATTTAAAAAGTGGACGCTGTCTGCCGTAATGTGTAAAAAGGGGAACGCTGTCTGCCGTAATGTGTAAAAAGGGGGGCGCTGTCTGCCGTAATGTGTAAAAAGGGGATGCTGTCCGCCGTAATGTGTAAAAAGGGGACGCTGTCCGCCATAATGTGTAAAAAGGGGACGCTGTCCGCCGTAATGTGTAAAAAGGGGGACGCTGTCCGCCGTAATGTGTAAAAAGGGGATGCTGTCTGCCGTAATGTGTACAAAGGGGACGCTGTCTGCCGTAATGTGTAATGTGTAAAAAGGGGGCGCTGTCCGCCGCAATGTGTAAAGAGGGGACGCTGTCTGCCGTAATGTGTAAAAAGGGGACGATGTCTGCCGTAATGTGTAAAAAGGGGGATGCTGTCTGCCGTAATGTGTAAAAAGGGGATGCTGTCCGCCGCAATGTGTAAAAAGGGGATGCTGTCTGCCGTAATGTGTAAAAGGGGCTCTACCTGGTGTAGTGGCGCAACTGTGTTGCGTAGTTTGAATAATGGAGACTACTAAAATATGTAATATGAATCGGTATTATCTTGTGGCCACACTCCTTCCCCACGAAGCCACGCCCCTAGATTTTTTGCACGCGCCTGCGGCGCACACTGCCCCTATTTTACATACGGGGGGGGGGGGGGGGCATGCCCTCTCTTGCACACAGCGGTAAAATGTCTAGTTACGGCACTGTCTGTGTGCAGAGCTGTAACTAGCGCTGCACAGAGTGTGTGTGGGCAGAGCATTCACATCCATAGGCTTGCACGGATCTTCGCAAGGAAAAAAGAAGTAAGGAAAAAAGAAGTACTGGCGCCGGCTGTGATTCAAAGCACAATAAATAAAAATATATAAAATATATCTTTTATTAAACATTCATCTAAGATAATAATCTATCCCTCAAGGGTAAAACAACACTAATAGAATGTATTAAATGAATTCTGTAGGATGCCACAAAGAGAAACCCTTTTGAACAAAATGTCCACAGTTCCTGGCTAGGACACTTATCCACATTTGCCCACAAGTTTAGTTGGTATAAGAGCATTTTACCAGACTTGCTTCTGGATATAAGTCCCCTAGGAGTCCCATGCAGATAGGGTCCAGATGGCAGATGGGGGTAAGTCCGGGTCTGTGAGGAACTTGTGCCGGAATTTGATCCAGTGGATGCCAGTAGGTCCAAATGAAGCCAGGAGGTGGATGTGGGTGCTGGTACTTGTGGTCCTACAGAGAAAAGGCCAATGCGTTTCGCTGGTCTAATGGGTGCCAGCTTCCTCAGGAGCATAAGTCCAGTGTCCAACTTGTGGACTATATATACCCTTAGTGATTAGGGATTGATTAGAAACATCTGCTAGACCTGCTAACACTTAATAAAATCAGTTTCACAAATTTCATATTTCGTTACAACAGAAGGCAATCAATAGTGTCAAATGTATTATACATATCTTTATTCATAAAAACGAGTGTTATAAATGTCATAAAGACATAGAAATGAGATGTAGAGTTTATGTCATGTGATCGCAGCCGGTCACATGGCTTGTACTGTCCAGTAGAACCAGTGCTGCTGATTTCATATAATCCCGCCCGGGACCACATGACCCGCGCCGGTCACGTGATCGCGCCGGCGCGTGATGCGGTTCACAAACCCGGAAGTGATTGGGCCGCTCCGTGGAGCGCAAGCATAGGAGTCAGGAAGTAAGAGCTGCGTTCCAGAATCTATGAGACGCAGCACTCGTAACTAGTTGAAAATGATATACAGCGTAATATCAATGGAAACATGATGTATAGAATGGGAGAATAAACCCCAGGATCATTAACTAGGATATAGTCAATATTAAAACAACGGGGGTCATTCCGAGTTGTTCGCTCGCAAGCGGATTTTAGCAGATTTGCTCATGCTAAGCCGCCGCCTACTGGGAGTGAATCTTAGCATCTTAAAATTGCGAACGATGTATTCGCAATATTGCGATTACACACCTCGTAGCAGTTTCTGAGTAGCTCCAGACTTACTCGGCATCTGCGATCATTTCAGTGCTTGTCGTTCCTGGTTTGACGTCACAAACACACCCAGCGTTCGCCCAGACACTCCTCCGTTTCTCCGGCCATTCCTGCGTTTTTTCCGGAAACGGTAGCGTTTTTTACCACACGCCCATAAAACGGCCTGTTTCCGCCCAGTAACACCCATTTCCTGTCAATCACATTACGATCGCCAGAACGATGAAAAAGCCGTGAGTAAAAATCCTAACTGCATAGCAAATTTACTTGGCGCAGTCGCAGTGCGAACATTGCGCATGCGCATTAAGCGGAAAATTGCTGCGATGCGAAGATTTTTACAGAGCGAACAACTCGGAATGACCCCCAACATATATATATATATGGAGACTTCAGCCATATTAATACAGAGGTACTGGGAAACCACAGTCAGTAAATGAAGCATCTATGACTTCTAGTCGGTCAGACGAAATACAGCATATATTATATTTATCAACCAAGCTAATAAAAGGATGGCACATACATTAGATTTGAAGCACATTTTATGTTTCATTGCATATCCAGCTATTCATCAAATATGCTCCAAAGAGGCACACGCATGTAGCATGATTATCTAGAGGTTATAAATGATTGGGATAACGATAGGTAAATTATTATTATATTGTACTGTATTGGAATTATTATAATAATTATTATATTATGTTAGAGAGATCTACTATTTTGTTTCTAGCCTACTTAGATTTGTGCATCAAAGTTAGAGAGATAGGAGCTGATTGTTAAATTCCTAAAAAGGGACAACCAGAGAGGGGAAAAACCAGAAAGGGAAAAAAGAAGAGAAGGGGGGGAGTGGAAGAATAAAGGTGAGGATGAGAGCTGGATGTTACACAGAGCCCCCAATCCATATTATCGTATTGTGTTTAATTCAATTGTCTCGTTTAACCCATCTGGGTGCAGGAAACCGAATTTAAGTATCCAGTAAACTTCTCTACAGCAAAGCTTATTAAACCTGTCCCCCCACCTAGCTGTGGGGGCGACATGTTCCAGGCAGATTAGAGACAGACTTTTCGGATCTCCCATATGTACCTGCGAAAAATGTCTTGATACACTATGTTTTTCATATCT
Source organism: Pseudophryne corroboree (assembly GCF_028390025.1). NCBI lineage: Eukaryota > Metazoa > Chordata > Amphibia > Anura > Myobatrachidae > Pseudophryne > Pseudophryne corroboree. Next base: position 258,567,443 of record NC_086445.1, read on the forward strand.
CCTAATAATGTTCCTGCGGTGCTCCATAAATCTTACATGTATGGGTCTTGTGGTTCTCCCCACATAATTAAGACCGCACCCGCAGGTTAGGAGATAGATTACATAGTTAGTATCACAGTTCATGAATGTTTTCAATTGATATTGTTCATTATTCCCAGGTATGGATAAAGAGCTAGTTTTTTTCGGCATATATGTGCACGTGGTGCATCTGGTTTTCCCACAATTGAAACATCCATTGGGTTTCGTTGACAGCCACTTACAGCCTGTAGATATCTCCTTTTTTTGCCCTACGGGATCCAGATAGGTGGGGGCTAGTATGGTTTTTAAGGACCGATTCTTCTTAAAAACCACTGAGGGTTTGGAAGGAAGAATTTGGTTAAGAGTGCGGTCCTGTCTTAGGACTCTATAGTTTTCAAAGATAATAGACCTAATCTCTTGGGCTGAGTTGTTATATTTACAGACAAAGGCTATTTTCAGTTATATTTATATTTGCATCCCCAATAGTTTTATCTTCAGTTTTGGAGGTGAGGAGTTTATTCCTATCCATGGAATATACTTCACTAAAAGCCTGTTGAAGGAGCTTTTCCGGGTATTTCCTCTGTCTTAAAGAGTCCATGAGTTCTTTAGCCTGCTTCGAAAAAATATCTATATTGGAGCAGTTACGTCTGAGTCGCATCATCTGCCCCTTAGGAATATTGCGTTTCCATGGAGCAAAATGAGCACTCTCATAGTGTAAATATGAAAATGTGTTAACTGATTTGGCATAGTTTGAAGTGACAATTTGATTGTCTACAATCTCAAGGGTCACATCCAGGAAGTTTATGCTCTCCCTACTGTGTGCGGCAGTGAAAGATAAATTATAAGTGTTATTATTGAGATCTGAAACAAAAGAAGAAATGCTGGATAGATCCCCCTCCCAAATAATAAAAAGATCATCAATGTAACGGCCATAGAAGACCTGGTTCTCCTCCCAGCCGCTCCCCCACACAAGTGAATCCTCAAGGTCACCCATGTAGAGGTTGGCGTAACTGGGGGCGAACCTGGTCCCCATGGCTGTACCCATCACCTGTAGATAATAAGTGTAAAAAATAATTGTGAGATATTATAAAGGAAATGGACTGAAGTAGAAAAATTTGGTGTTCAGCACTGAGGTCCCCATCCGAGGACAGTTTCCTGCAGATGACATCAAGTCCTGCTGAGTGGGGAATATGTGTGTATAGTGCTTGCACATCAAGTGTTAGAAAGTGATACGTTTCTTTCCATTGTATGTTAATGATTTTATTGAGAAAATCAGTGGTGTCCCTAAGATAGGACCTCAGTGCTGAAACTCGTGACTGAAGAAAAGAATCCACATAAAAAGAGAGATTAGAAGTGATAGAGTCTATACCCGAAATGATAGGTCTCCCAGGTGGTGAGGTGAGGGACTTGTGAATCTTGGGTAAAAAATAAAAAGTGGGAGAAACAGGAAAATGAGGTAGTAGGAAGCCATATTCCTCCCTGGATATGACCCTCGATAGAAGGGATGAATCCAACAGGATTTTAAGTTCTTTAAGGAAGACCTCGGTGGGATTCTTCTCCAAAGTGCGATAAAAGATATTATCGCTCAGTTGTCGATTGGCCTCGCTGATATAATCAGTTTTATTCATGACCACAAGGCCCCCACCCTTATCAGCTTCCTTTATAACAAGAGTACTATCCTGTGTAAGGTTCTTAAGTGCCCTTCTTTCCTCTCTGGATAAATTCGATGATGCTTTTGTATTTCCCTGTTTACGTCCTACCAATTCCTTGAAATCTTCAAGTGTGATCTTATAAAATGATTCTATCGAGCTGCTTTTAGCATGAATGGGAAAGAACTCAGATCTTTTCTTGAAAACAGTGGGTTCTTTACCAATATCATATATCTTTAATTGTTGATGATCTCCTTCTACATGGTTTTGTTCCCATAACTCTTCTAGTGAGGACAATATAATGTCATCATTACTATCTAATACTATTAGAACAGAGGTATCAATGTCTTTCTGTAATTTTTTATTAGCAAAGTATTTTTTCCTACACATGGTCCGGACATACCGGTTGAGCTCTACAAAGAGATCAAACATGTTGGGTACATTTGTCGGTGCGAATTTGAGACCTCTTTCCAACAGCAAAATTTCTGAACTATCTAAGTCTCTAGAGGAGAGGATGAATACACATAGTCTCTTATTGGGGATTTATTGGACTAATTCTACATCCTCCTTGGATTTTTCCTTTATTTTCCTACCTCTACCTGCTCTTCTTCCTCTTGGTTTGAATCTCGTCTCCTTTTCGGGGTCCCCCAGGTGTTGTTCTCTGTTGTGTCCCAAAATTTGGTTTTGGGGCGATCTCCTAAAAAACGTTCCCTTGAGGAGTTCCTCTCTCTGTTTCTTGGGCTATCCCTATCTCCATTATAATGGGGATACAATTTTTTGGCCTGATAATCAACCTTCTTTCCTCTAGCCCACCTAGTTTCCCCCCATTCCTGTTGTTTAAATTGTCGTCTATTGGGGCGATAGTCAGAATTACCCCAATTGCCCCATCTATTGTCTTTTTCCCAATTTCTCCTCCCTACATCATCTTGTACCTCTCGTTTATCCTCAATTTCTCTATTAGTAGGTCTCCCTTTCTCTCTAAATGTTCTCACTCTGTTGTTTTCATAATCTAACAGATCCCTTCTGAATTTTTCTGTTTAGTTTCCATAATATTACGCTCGTATTTAATGACTCTATCGTTAATGATCTTATCTTTCTCTTCCAATCTCTTATCATTTATATCCATAGTTTTCTTAATCTGCTCTATTTCTCTTTCTATTGCTTGAACTCTTGATGTCCTGTATTTTATGATCAAACCGATTAACGCAAAGGAACAATTGTCCAATAATTGGTCCCAGTCTCTCTGATATTCCACATCATTTTGAAATATCGATGGCTTAAATAAACGGAGACCCCTAGGAATCATTTTCTTGTCCAGATATTGTTGAAGGTTAACACTATCTAACCAGTTTCTTGATTCTGCTTTAAGCAGATCTTCCAATTTGAATAATTTTTTAAGAAAATCGGTTTTTATCAGATACAGGATCATCTATCTTAGGTTCATCTACATTAGACCAAAAAGATTGCCTTCTGTTGTTACGTTCATTCAAATTTGAAAAACAGCTCATGACTGCAGCACTCCGTGACCAAAAAAATGAACAGTAAAATTAGATAGATAGAGTGCGCTGTCAACGGCAGCCTGTACAGGGAAGGTCAGTTCCCACAATAATAGATGCAAACAAGGAAAAAAGAAGTACTGGCGCCGGCTGTGATTCAAAGCACAATAAATAAAAATATATAAAATAATAAGAATTTACTTACCGATAATTCTATTTCTCATAGTCCGTAGTGGATGCTGGGGACTCCGAAAGGACCATGGGGAATAGCGGCTCCGCAGGAGACTGGGCACAAAGTAAAAGCTTTAGGACTAGCTGGTGTGCACTGGCTCCTCCCCCTATGACCCTCCTCCAAGCATCAGTTAGGATACTGTGCCCGGACGAGCGTACACAATAAGGAAGGATTTTGAATCCCGGGTAAGACTCATACCAGCCACACCAATCACACCGTACAACTTGTGATCTGAACCCAGTTAACAGCATGATAACAGAAGGAGCCTCTGAAAAGATGGCTCACAACAACAATAACCCGATTTTTGTAACAATAACTATGTACAAGTAATGCAGACAATCCGCACTTGGGATGGGCGCCCAGCATCCACTACGGACTATGAGAAATAGAATTATCGGTAAGTAAATTCTTATTTTCTCTAACGTCCTAGTGGATGCTGGGGACTCCGAAAGGACCATGGGGATTATACCAAAGCTCCCAAACGGGCGGGAGAGTGCGGATGACTCTGCAGCACCGAATGAGAGAACTCCAGGTCCTCCTCAGCCAGGGTATCAAATTTGTAGAATTTAGCAAACGTGTTTGCCCCTGACCAAGTAGCTGCTCGGCAAAGTTGTAAAGCCGAGACCCCTCGGGCAGCCGCCCAAGATGAGCCCACTTTCCGTGTGGAATGGGCTTTTACAGATTTTGGCTGTGGCAGGCCTGCCACAGAATGTGCAAGCTGAATTGTACTACAAATCCAACGAGCAATCGTCTGCTTAGAAGCAGGAGCACCCAGCTTGCTGGGTGCATACAGGATAAACAGCGAATCAGATTTTCTGACTCCAGCCGTCCTGGAAACATATATTTTCAGGGCCCTGACTACGTCCAGCAACTTGGAATCCTCCAAGTCCCTAGTAGCCGCAGGCACCACAATAGGCTGGTTTAAGTGAAATGCTGAAACCACCTTAGGAAGAAATTGAGGACGAGTCCTCAATTCTGCCCTGTCCGTATGAAAAATTAGGTAAGGGCTTTTATAGGATAAAGCCGCCAATTCTGAGACACGCCTGGCTGAAGCCAGGGCTAACAGCATTACCACTTTCCATGTGAGATATTTTAAGTCCACAGTGGTGAGTGGTTCAAACCAATGTGATTTTAGGAATCCCAAAACTACATTGAGATCCCAAGGTGCCACTGGAGGCACAAAAGGAGACTGTATATGCAGTACTCCCTTGACAAACGTCTGAACTTCAGGAACAGAAGCCAGTTCTTTTTGGAAGAATATTGACAGGGCCGAAATTTGAACCTTAATGGACCCTAATTTGAGGCCCATAGACAGTCCTGTTTGCAGGAAATGCAGGAAACGACCCAGTTGAAATTCCTCTGTAGGGGCCTTCCAGGCCTCGCACCACGCAACATATTTACGCCAAATACGGTGATAATGTTGTATGGTTACATCCTTCCTGGCTTTGATCAGGGTAGGGATGACTTCATCCGGAATGCCTTTTTCCTTCAGGATCCGGCGTTCAACCACCATGCCGTCAAACGCAGCCGCGCTTGGAACAGACATGGTCCCTGCTGGAGCAGGTCCTTTCTTAGAGGTAGAGGCCACGGGTCTTCCGTGAGCATCTCTTGAATTTCCGGGTACCAAGTCCTTCTTGGCCAATCCGGAGCCACGAGTATAGTCTTTACTCCTCTCCTTCTTATGATTCTCAGTACTTTTGGTATGAGAGGAAGAGGAGGGAACACATACACTGACTGGTACACCCACGGTGTTACCAGAGCGTCCACAGCTATTGCCTGAGGGTCCCTTGACCTGGCGCAATATCTGTCCAGTTTTTTGTTGAGGCGGGACGCCATCATGTCCACCTTTGGTTTTTCCCAACGGTTCACAATCATGTGGAAGACTTCTGGGTGAAGTCCCCACTCCCCCGGGTGAAGATCGTGTCTGCTGAGGAAGTCTGCTTCCCAGTTGTCCACTCCCGGAATGAACACTGCTGACAGTGCTATCACATGATTCTCCGCCCAGCGAAGAATCCTTGCCACTTCCATCATTGCCCTCCTGCTTCTTGTGCCGCCCTGTCTGTTTACGTGGGCGACTGCCGTGATGTTGTCCGACTGGATCAACACCGGCTGACCCTGAAGCAGAGGTCTTTCCTGACTTAGGGCATTGTAAATGGCCCTTAGTTCCAGGATATTTATGTGAAGTGACGTTTCCATGCTTGACCACAAGCCCTGGAAATTTCTTCCCTGTGTGACTGCTCCCCAGCCTCTCAGGCTGGCATCCGTGGTCACCAGGACCCAATCCTGAATGCCGAATCTGCGGCCCTCTAGGAGATGAGCACTCTGTAACCACCACAGGAGAGACACCCTTGTCCTTGGAGACAGGGTTATCTGCTGATGCATTTGAAGATGCGATCCGGACCATTTGTCCAGCAGATCCCACTGAAAAGTTCTTGCGTGGAATCTGCCGAATGGAATCGCTTCGTAAGAAGCCACCATCTTTCCCAGGACCCTTGTGCATTGATGTACTGACACTTGGCCTGGTCTTAGGAGGTTCCTGACTAGGTCGGATAACTCCTTGGCTTTCTCCTCCGGGAGAAACACCTTTTTCTGTACTGTGTCCAGAATCATCCCTAGGAACAGCAGACGTGTCGTCGGAATCAGCTGTGATTTTGGAATATTTAGAATCCATCCGTGCTGTCGTAGTACTACTTGAGATAGTGCTACTCCGACCTCTAACTGTTCTCTGGACCTTGCCCTTATCAGGAGATCGTCCAAGTAAGGGATAATTAAGACGCCTTTTCTTCGAAGAAGAATCATCATTTCGGCCATTACCTTGGTAAAGACCCGGGGTGCCGTGGACAATCCAAACGGCAGCGTCTGAAACTGATAGTGACAGTTCTGTACCACAAACCTGAGGTACCCTTGGTGAGAAGGGCAAATTGGGACATGGAGGTAAGCATCCTTGATGTCCAGAGACACCATATAGTCCCCTTCTTCCAGGCTCGCTATCACTGCTCTGAGTGACTCCATCTTGAACTTGAACCTTTTTATGTAAGTGTTCAAGGATTTCAGATTTAAAATGGGTCTCACCGAGCCGTCCGGCTTCGGTACCACAAACAGCGTGGAATAATACCCCTTTCCCTGTTGTAGGAGGGGTACCTTGATTATCACCTGCTGGGAATACAGCTTGTGAATGGCTTCCAATACCGCCTCCCTGTCGGGGGTAGACGTTGGTAAAGCAGACTTCAGGAACCGGCGAGGGGGAGACGTCTCGAATTCCAATTTGTACCCCTGAGATACTACCTGCAGGATCCAGGGGTCCACTTGCGAGTGAGCCCACTGCGCGCTGAAATTCTTGAGACGGGCCCCCACCGTGCCTGAGTCCGCTTGTAAGGCCCCAGCGTCATGCTGAGGACTTGGCAGAAGCGGGGGAGGGCTTCTGTTCGTGGGAAGAGGCTGTTTGCTGCAGTCTTTTTCCCCTTCCTCTGCCCCGGGGCAGATATGAGTGGCCTTTTGCCCGCTTGCCCTTATGGGGACGAAAGGACTGAGCCTGAAAAAACGGTATCTTTTTCTGCTACGAGGTGACTTGGGGTAAAAAGGTGGATTTTCCAGCCGTTGCCGTGGCCACCAGGTCCGATAGACCGACCCCAAATAACTCCTCCCCTTTATACGGCAATACTTCCATATGCCGTTTGGAATCCGCATCCCCTGACCACTGTCGCGTCCATAATCCTCTTCTGGCAGAAATGGACATCGCACTTACTCTTGATGCCAGAGTGCAAATATCCCTCTGTGCATCTCGCATATATAGAAATGCATCCTTTAAATGCTCTATAGTCAATAATATATTGTCCCTGTCCAGGGTATCAATATTTTCAGTCAGGGAATCCGACCAAGCCACCCCAGCACTGCACATCCAGGCTGAGGCGATTGCTGGTCGCAGTATAATACCAGTATGTGTGTATATACTTTTAAGGATATTTTCCAGCTTCCTATCAGCTGGTTCCTTGAGGGCGGCCGTATCAGGGGACGGTAACGCCACTTGTTTTGATAAGCGTGTGAGCGCCTTATCTACGCTAGGGGGTGTTTCCCAACGCGCCCTAACCTCTGGTGGGAAAGGGTATAATGCCAATAATTTTTTAGAAATTAGCAGTTTTTTATCGGGGGAATCCCACGCTTCATCACACACCTCATTTAATTCATCTGATTCAGGAAAAACTACGGGTAGTTTTTTCACACCCCACATAATACCCTTTTTTGTGGTACTTGTAGTATCAGAAATGTTCAAAACCTCCTTCATTGCCGTGATCATGTAACGTGTGGCCCTACTGGAAAATACGTTTGTTTCCTCACCGTCGACACTGGAGTCAGTGTCCGTGTCAGTGTCTGTATCGACCTGAGGTAACGGGCGTTTTATAGCCCCTGACGGTGTTTGAGACGCCTGTACAGGTATTAACTGATTTGCCGGCTGTCTCATGTCGTCAACAGTCTTTTGTAAAGTGCCGACACTATCACGTAATTCTTTCCATAAGACCATCCAGTCAGGTGTCGACTCCCTAGGGGGTGACATCACTAACACAGGCAATTGCTCCGCCTCCACACCATTTTCCTCCTCATACATGTCGACACAGCGTACCGACACACAGCACACACACAGGGAATGCTCTGATAGAGGACAGGACCCCACTAGCCCTTCGGGGAGAAAGAGGGAGAGTTTGCCAGCACACACCAGAGCGCCATATATATACAGGGATAACCTTATATAAGTGTTTTTCCCTAATATAGCTGCTGTATATATTAATATGCCAATTTAGTGCCCCCCCTCTCTTGTTTTACCCTGTTTCTGTTGTGCAGGACTGCAGGGGAGAGTCAGGGAGCCTTCCTCTAACGGAGCTGTGAGGAAAAAATGGCGCTTGTGTGCTGAGGAGATAGGCTCCGCCCCTTTTTCGGCGGCCTTTCTCCCGCTTTTTTGTGGAAAACTGGCAGGGGTTAAATACATCCATATAGCCCAGGAGCTATATGTGATGTATTTTTAGCCATTTAAGGTATTTTCATTGCGTCCCAGGGCGCCCCCCCCCAGCGCCCTGCACCCTCAGTGACCGGAGTGTGAAGTGTGCTGAGAGCAATGGCGCACAGCTGCGGTGCTGTGCGCTACCTTATTGAAGACAGGACGTCTTCTGCCGCCGATTTTCCGGACCTCTTCACTCTTCTGGCTCTGTAAGGGGGCCGGCGGCGCGGCTCCGGGACCCATCCATGGCTTGGCCTGTGATCGTCCCTCTGGAGCTAATGTCCAGTAGCCTAAGAAGCCCAATCCACTCTGCACGCAGGTGAGTTCGCTTCTTCTCCCCTTAGTCCCTCGATGCAGTGAGCCTGTTGCCAGCAGGTCTCACTGAAAATAAAAAAACCTATTTAAACTTTTACTCTAAGCAGCTCAGGAGAGCCACCTAGATTGCACCCTTCTCGTTCACAAAATCTTAACTGAGGCTTGGAGGAGGGTCATAGGGGGAGGAGCCAGTGCACACCAGCTAGTCCTAAAGCTTTTACTTTGTGCCCAGTCTCCTGCGGAGCCGCTATTCCCCATGGTCCTTTCGGAGTCCCCAGCATCCACTAGGACGTTAGAGAAATATATTTTACTAAACATTCATCTAAGAGAATAATCTATCCCTCAAGGGTAAAACAACACTAATAGAATGTATTGAATGAATTCTGTAGGATGCCACAAAGAGAAACCCTTTTGAACAAAATGTCCACAGTTCCTGGCTAGGACACTAATGCACATTTGCCCACAAGTTTAGTTGGTATAAGAGCATTTTACCAGACTTGCTTCTGGATATAAGTCCCCTAGGAGTCCCATGCAGATAGGGTCCAGATGGCAGATGGGGGTAAGTCCGGGTCTGTGAGGAACTTGTGCCGGAATTTGATCCAGTGGATGCCAGTAGGTCCAAATGAAGCCAGGAGGTGGATGTGGGTGCTGGTACTTGTGGTCCTACAGAGAAAAGGCCAATGCGTTTCGCTGGTCTAATGGGTGCCAGCTTCCTCAGGAGCATAAGTCCAGTGTCCAACTTGTGGACTATATATACCCTTAGTGATTAGGGATTGATTAGAAACATCTGCTAGACCTGCTAACACTTAATAAAATCAGTTTCACAAATTTCATATTTCGTTACAACAGAAGGCAATCAATAGTGTAAAATGTATTATACATATCTTTATTCATAAAAACGAGTGTTATAAATGTCATAAAGACATAGAAATGAGATGTAGAGTTTATGTCATGTGATCGCAGCCGGTCACATGGCTTGTACTGTCCAGTAGAACCAGTGCTGCTGATTTCATATAATCCCGCCTGGAACCACATGACCCGTGCCGGTCACGTGATCGCGCCGGCGCGTCATGCGGTTCACAAACCCGGAAGTGATCGGGCCGCTCCGTGGAGCGCAAGCATAGAAGTCAGGAAGTAAGAGCTGCGTTCCAGAATCTATGAGACGCAGCACTCGTTACTAGTTGAAAATGCACGGATCTTCAGCAGCTCAGAGGCCTAAGAGGCTATGGTAACCCCCCGGCCCTGCATGTAAAGTATGGGAGGGTGCAAATTTATATTTTGCAGGAGGGCGCCGAACACCCTAGCACTGGCCTTGGGTGCGGTTCTCCCTGGATTGGTGTGGCCGGGCTAGTTTGTGGTAGAACACTGCAAGATCTTATTTAGCATCCCCTTAACACTTTCATTAATCCTTTAGATCTTTTAATTAGACCTTCACTAGTATATCACTTTTTGTATATAGATTTGACTTTCTTTTTATTAACAGCTACTAACACTGTACCTTCTCACATGTATGCTGATCTGGGGTGGCAGGCCTTTGCCGACTTGTGGGGTTCTGCACCCCAGGTTTAGAACTAGCATAAAGGACCACCAGTATCAGAGAAGTCTTGTCAGGGCCTGGTGGTTTACCATATTTGCAAATGTATGTAACTAAGACCTCTGGATTTCTATTATATATAGCTTTTCAAGTTATGTTACAGGTACAGCTTAGTGTGCGGGGGGACACCGGGGGTTAATCAGCATTTTGTTTCTCCCTGATTCTGGGAGTTGCCAGCTATCTCTATTTTCCATTCAGTAACTACAGTTCCATGATGATTTTCATGTGCAAAATCATGCCTATACTGTAGCAGAAAAAAATGGCTGTGCTTTCTTTAAAAATATAAATAAAAAAATCCACAGAAGTGGGCAACAGTAAATATAAATATGTAGTTTGCAAAGCACTGTCCAGTAATTATACATTGCACAGTAAGCTGTGTGATTTAAACACAATTTCATAAAATGCTGACATATCACGGTTCCTATATGTATAAGTAAAATAAACAGCAGTAATAATTGTGGGCTGTGTGTGGGTGACTGGTAGAGATCAGGGTTTCTTCTGAGCACCAGGCCTCCTGCCCACTCATCCCTGCAGCAGAATGAAAGGAGAAAGGTGCTGCATCCGTTACCATGGGAACCAGGCCGGGTCTCGCGAGCGTTCCCTGCAGCGCCCATAGTAAAGCATAGCACGGGCACTGCGTTCCCGCGAGATCTGGGCCGGCAGTTTCCGCCCGGAGAGGATAGCGGCATCGCTGCGGTAGGCGACGAAGGAGAGTGAGAAGGAGAACAGGTGAAGTCACGGCAGGTAGGTGGGAGGGAGAGCTGCTGGGCTCCGCGGTCTAATAGTAAGACACGGATGTAAGTCCCCCATTGCCTCCATCCATGTCAGCAGGAGTGCACATCCATCCCGCCCACACATGGACCACAAGCACCAACCTCCATCTTACGCTGCCATAAGGAGCACTTACCCCCGTACTACAGTAGCTGCTGAGAGGGACCATTTCCACCATTTCAGGATTCTCATGCTCCTGCCCCATTTACATATCTCTTGTACAGTTTTCCTCCATTGCACACACTGGCAGTACCTTACTATATCCCACTATGAGAGGATGCTCCTCTGCCTCCCATAGGACCAGTGAGAACTTTCTGTAAAATCCCTGAAGCCATGCTGGCATGAGGCATCTCATGCCCCTACTATTGATTGATTTATTCACAGGCTACAGTTCTTCATGGGTAATATAAAATGACAGGTATAACCTAAGATGAGTATACTTAATTCACGCCAGCATCTGTTGCCTATGTGTGCTGCAGTACATCACGCTGGTCTCTCCATGATTCACATGCCTCGCTCACACTATCACTGCTGATATAATCAGTATCTGAGCATTTTTACTTGATATGTACGTTGACCTCACCAGAGAATTAATTTTGTCATTCCTTTTTTCATTTTATGTATGTATTTTTTTTTCTTGCTGGATGTGCTATTCATTGATTATTAACAGATGAGTGATTCTTTATTGAAGCATCATTCAGTTGCATAGTGTTGGTTGTTTCACACACATTGCTGGTTTGATGCCAATAACATCCACCCTGTGTGCATTTTCTGTAACTTTGCTTCGCTTGTTCGCCACTCCCTGAAACATTACTATATCTCCAAAGATTTGCAGAATCCTTTTTCTTTTCCAGGAAACATTGGTGGATCCATATATATTTTCCCAAAGACAGTGCTGAATTCACACCACGTTCCCAAACGCACTGCTGGATCTCCACTTAATTGCACATTCGCGGGCCATTTGTCTATGTAAGGACGTTTATTTTGTGCAGCGCAAGCACTTATTGTCACTCGCATATTGGTCAAGGTGTATACAGTATGTCTAAGAAGATTAATTAATGGACGAAGGTTGTGTTTTAGTAAATTACCCTGCCCCTAATGCCCCCTTGTCCATAACCACTACTGCTGTTTGTACCCCGATTCTTAAACCAACTGTTGGCTTAATAAGCGTACCTTGTGCGGGTGTAGATTTAAGTAGTCAGATTGACTTTGAGAACAAGAATTACTCACATTTTAGCCATGTTAGATCAGACAGAAAGAATCACATGATTTACTGATTGCACCCTATATTTATGCTTTTAAATGGCAACAATTGTGTACCTGAACAGCTCTTTTATGTTATAATAATAGACACAAGCTGGAATACACATATTATCAGGCAGAGACTGCCCCAATGCAGCTAAGCACAACTAACACCATCTAGTTTGCAGTAAATGCCATTGTCTTACTTGACAACACTTGTATACAGTAGTCGTGTCTAAGGACAGATGCATTTATATAGTGTGTACTCTATCCAGGCACAGGAACACAACAATATAACATGCTGTCTGACGTTTTAAAACCCCTTTAAAGTATTTATTCTGAAGCATTCAATCCATGGGCAGAATTGTGTTACCAATCTGATCAAGACAAAGTTTACAGCTGGTCGATGTTAAAGGGCATTTTCCACCTTCTTGCACTAAAACAGACAGACAGTGTAGCATGTTATTGGTTGGGAGCTGTAGAATACTTACGTGATTGGTTCCTATTCAGTCATGTGCCTTACTCTTTGGAATGAATCCCTGTCTCAATTCCTTGTAGTGTGTGCACATTAACAGTGATCAACTGTTCCTATTCTAGGGCAGATCTTGAAAACCCTGCAGATGTTTTAATTCTAAGACATTGGGGACATTTGATTTGCTGTGTGTTATGTACACAAGCAAAAACCTCTATGTAATGCACTCACAAAAGGGGCATTTCTCCTGACTGTATAACACTAATCCTAGCCCTTGACTGAACCATCCGCTTGGTGCTGCAAGTTGTTTCTGTTTTATAGATCAGCAATAAAATATTCTTGATTCCTTTAAAGAAAGATGAGTAACTGTTTTGGAAACTAATTTCTGTTACAGGGACATGGATGTTAACAATGAGCTGTATTGCATTTCCAAAGCTGGTCTTGTTCAGTGTAACTGTAGACATTGCTCAGTTGCTCTGTACTCAGCAGTATTTAGTACTGTAATAATACATGGTCTGCTCAACATGCTGTATATTGTGTATTCTGATATTTACAGGCTTTTTTGTTTCATAGGCTGTATCAGTTTTTTTTTTATATATATATATATATATATATATATATATATATATATATATTATATTATATTATATTGCTCATCTTTAAAGAACAAACTTAGATATACCAGTTTTGAAATCTAGTCTACCGTGGTATTATGATGACAGTGACATAGAATAGGTTAAAGTATATGTAGCACGTTCTTGGCATCTTTAGGGGCATCACACTCCCTTTAAACCCAAATGTAACGTTTGCAAAAGGATCAGCCACAGATAGACTCTTTCAGATAGCAAATGCTTCAGAACAGCTTGATATGCTCTACTAGAGTGTATATTTATAGAAAGAAGACAGTGGCTATCGTTTAATGCACTTGCTGGCAAAGGAGGTCGATTGTTATCATCATTATTAGAACCACCCTTGTCAGATGCATAATATACTAATGGTTGCAGCTCATATGCAAACCTTGATTCTGCTGGATGCAAGTGGCATTTCTGCCAGCACAGTAGATGCTGTCAAATGAATTCAGCATCTGAAAATAATGCCTTCCCTTCATCTAGGTCTATACATAATTGAATACATGCCTGGACTTTGTTGGAACAGGGCACAATTCACACCATCTGTGCCAGATCTTTACATGCATTATTAAGATACTGACCAGAATGGGAAATATTGTATAGTGCAATAATAGTTGAATTCTATTGTCTGTATTGTACATTAACATTTTAATTTTGTTGTGTCCTTTAGCAACATATAACAGTGGTAAGCATTGTAGTGTAGGTGTGATTGTATACGTATGGTGCATGCTAATCAGTGTTTTTTTTTCTTTTGGCAAAGCCTCTCTCTCTCTTCTGTGAAATTATTTTATTCTTTAAGCAGTCAATTAGTAATTTAGGTCATCCCTTTTTCTCTTACGTCCTAGAGGATGCTGGGGACTCCGTGAGGACCATGGGTATAGACGGGCTCCGCAGGAGACGTGGGCACTCTAAAGACTTTAGAATGGGTGTGCACTGGCTCCTCCATCTATGCCCCTCCTCCAGACCTCAGTTAGATCCTGTGCCCAGAGGAGACTGGGTGCACTACAGGGGAGCTCTCCAGAGTTTCTCTGAAAAAGACTTTTGTTAGGTTTATTATTTTCAGGGAGCACTGCTGGCAACAGGCTCCCTGCATCGTGGGACTGAGGGGAGAGAAGCAGACCTACTTAAATGATAGGCTCTGCTTCTTAGGCTACTGGACACCATTAGCTCCAGAGGGTCGGAACGCAGGTCTCACCCTCGCCGTTCGTCCCGGAGCCGCGCCGTCGTCCCCCTCACAGAGCCGGAAGATAGAAGTCGGGTGAGTATCAGAAGAAAGAAGACTTCATAGGCGGCTGAAGACTTCAGATCTTCTTTGAGGTAACGCGCAGCGCCATTGCTCCCACACGCACACACACACAGCAGCACTGAAGGGCGCAGGGGGGGGGGCACCCAGGGCAGCAATATTAAACCTCCTGGGACTGGCTAAAGTATATAGATATACTGGGGAGGCAGTATATAAAATAATCCCCCGCCAGTATTGTGAATTTGAGCGGGACCGAAGCCCGCCGCTGAGGGGGCAGGGCTTGATCCTCCAGCACTAACCAGCGCCATTTTCTCCACAGCACACTGCAGAGAAGCTGGGTCTCCGGATTCTCCCCTGCTGAACACGGTGACAGAGGGCAAAAAAGAGGGGGGGGGGGCACATTTAATGGGCGCATATAAATATATCCGAGTGTGGGGGGGTGTCAGTACGTGTCGGCATGTCTGAAGCGGAAGGCTCATCTAAGGAGGAGGTGGAGCAAATGATTGTGGTGTCGCCGTCGGCAATGCCGACACCGGATTGGTTGGACATGTGGAATGTTTTAAATGCAAATGTGTCTTTATTACATAAGAGGTTGGACAAAGCAGAGTCCAGGGATAGAACAGGGAGTCAATCCATGGCTTTGACTGTGTCACAGGGCCCTTCAGGGTCTCAGAAACGTCCCCTGTCCCAGGTAGCAGACACTGATACCGACACGGATTCTGACTCCAGTGTTGACTACGATGATGCGAGGTTATACCCAAGGGTGGCCAAAAGTATTCATTATATGATTATTGCAATAAAAGATGTTTTGCATATCACAGATGACCCCTCTGTCTATGACACGAGGGTACACATGTTTAAGGAAAAGAAACCTGAGGTAACCTTTCCCCCATCTCATGAGCTGAACGCATTATTTGAAAAGGCTTGGGAAACTCCAGACAAGAAACTGCAGATTCCCAAAAGAATTCTTATGGCGTATCCTTTCCCTGCGCAGGACAGGTTACGGTGGGAATCCTCGCCCAGAGTGGACAAGGCGTTAACGCGCTTGTCAAAAAAGGTGGCGCTGCCGTCTCCAGACACAGCAGCCCTCAAGGATCCTGCTGATCGCAGACAGGAAACTACCTTAAAATCAATTTACACCTACGGGTGCTTTGCTCAGACCGGCAATAGCATCGGCTTGGGTTTGTAGTGCGGTAGGTAGCAGCTTGGACAGATACCTTGTCAGCTGACATTGATACCCTAGATAGGGATACCATTTTATTGACCTTAGGTCATATTAAAGACGCAGTCTTATATATGAGAGACGCTCAGAGAGACGTTGGGCTACTAGGTTCAAGAGCCAACACCATGGCGATTTTTGCTAGGCGAGCCCTGTGGACCCGCCAATGGACAGGTGATGCCGACTCAAAGAAGCATATGGAAGTTTTACCTTACAAAGGTGAGGATTTATTTGGGGAAGGTCTCGCGGACCTAGTTTCCACAGCTACCGCGGGTAAATCTACTTTTCTCTAACGTCCTAGTGGATGCTGGGGACTCCGTCAGGACCATGGGGAATAGCGGCTCCGCAGGAGACAGGGCACAAAAGCAAGCTTTTAGGATCACATGGTGTGTACTGGCTCCTCCCCCTATGACCCTCCTCCAAGCCTCAGTTAGGTTTTTGTGCCCGTCCGAGCAGGGTGCAATCTAGGTGGCTCTCTTAAAGAGTTGCTTAGAAAAAGTTTTTAGGTTCTTTATTTTCAGTGAGTCCTGCTGGCAACAGGCTCACTGCATCGAGGGACTTAGGGGAGAGAAGTGAACTCACCTGCGTGCAGGATGGATTGGCTTCTTAGGCTACTGGACACCATTAGCTCCAGAGGGAGTCGGAACACAGGTCTCGCCCTGGGGTTCGTCCCGGAGCCGCGCCGCCGACCCCCCTTGCAGATGCTGAAGATTGAAGAGGTCCGGAACCAGGTGGCAGAAGACTTTCAGTCTTCATCAGGTAGCGCACAGCACTGCAGCTGTGCGCCATTGTTGTCAGCACACTTCACACAGCGGTCACGGAGGGTGCAGGGCGCGGGGGGGGGGGCGCCCTGGGCAGCAATGTAGAATACCTGTATGGCGAAAAATACATCACATATAGCCCTTGAGGCTATATGGATGTATTTAACCCCTGCCAGATATCACAAACTCCGGAGAAGAAGCCCGCCGAAAAGGGGGCGGGGCCTATTCTCCTCAGCACACAGCGCCATTTTCCCTCACAGAAATGCTGGTGGGAAGGCTCCCATGCTCTCCCCTGCACTGCACTACAGAAACAGGGTTAAAACAGAGAGGGGGGGCACTGATTTGGCGATATGAATATATATTAAATGCTATAAGGGAGGAACACTTATATAAAGGTTGTCCCTATATAATTATAGCGTTTTGGTGTGTGCTGGCAAACTCTCCCTCTGTCTCCCCAAAGGGCTAGTGGGTCCTGTCCTCTATCAGAGCATTCCCTATGTGTGTGCTGTATGTCGGTACGTGTGTGTCGACATGTATGAGGAAAATGTTGGTGAGGAGGCGGAGCAAATTGCCTGTAATGGTGATGTCACTCTCTATGGAGTCGACACCGGAATGGATGGCTTATTTATGGAATTACGTGATAATGTCAACACGCTACAAGCCGGTTGACGACATGAGACGGCCGGCGAACAAATTAGTACCTGCCCAGGCGTCTCAAACACTGTCAGGGGCTGTAAAACGCCCATTTACCTCAGTCGGTCGACACAGACCCAGACACGGACACTGATTTCAGTGTCGACGGTGAAGAAACAAACGTATTTTCCTTTAGGGCCACACGTTAAGGGCAATGAAGGAGGTGTTACATATTTCTGATACTACAAGTACCACAAAAAAGGGTATTATGTGGGATGTGAAAAAACTACCTGTAGTTTTTCCTGAATCAGATAAATTAAATGAAGTGTGTGATGATGCGTGGGTTTCCCCCGATAAAAAATTATTGGCGGTATACCCTTTCCCGCCAGAAGTTAGGGCGCGTTGGGAAACACCCCTTAGGGTGGATAAGGCGCTCACATGCTTATCAGAACAAGTGGCGGTACCATCTACAGATAGGGCCGTACTTAAGGAGCCAGCTGATAGGAGGCTGGAAAATATCCTAAAAAGTATACACACACATGCTGGTGTTATACTGCGACCAGCGATCGCCTCAGCCTGGATGTGCAGAGCTGAGGTGGCTTGGTCGGATTCCCTGACTAAAAATATTGATACCCTTGACAGGGACAGTATTTTATTGACTATAGAGCATTTAAAGGATGCATTTCTATATATGCGAGATGCGCAGAGGGATATTTGCACTCTGGCATCAAGAGTAAATGCGATGTCCATATCTGCAAGAAGATGTTTATGGACACGACAGTGGTCAGGTGATGCAGATTCCAAACGGCACAAAGATGTATTGCCGTATAAAGGGGAGGAGTTATTTGGGGTCGGTCCATGGGACCTGGTGGTCACGGCAACTGCTGGAAAATCCACCGTTTTTTACCCTAAGTCACATCTCTGCAGAAAAAGACACCGTCTTTTCAGCCTCAGTCCTTTCGTCCCTATAAGAGTCATATCTGCCCAGGGATAGAGGAAAGGGAAGAAGACTGCAGCAGGCAGCCCATTCCCAGGAACAGAAGCCCTCCAACGCTTCTACCAAGTTCTCAGCATGACGCTGGGACCGTACAGGACCCCTGGATCCTACAAGTAGTATCCAAGGGGTACAGATTGGAATGTCGAGACGTTTCCCCCTCGCAGGTTCCTGTAGTCTGCTGTACCAATGTCTCCCTCCGACAGGGAGGCAGTATTGAAAACAATTCACAAGCTGTATTCCCAGCAGGTGATAATCAAAGTACCCCTCCTACAACAAGGAAAGGGGTATTATTCCACACTATATGGTGGTACTGAAGCCAGAAGGCTAGGTGAGACCTATTCTAAATCTGAAATATTTGAACACTTACAAAAGTTCAAATCCAGATGGAGTCACTCAGAGCAGTGATAGCGAACCGGGAAGAAGGGGACTATATGGTGTCCCGGGACATCAGGGATGCTTACCTCCATGTCCCAAAAATTTGCCTTTCTCACCGAGGGTACCTCAGGTTCGTGGTACAGAACTGTCACTATCAGTTTCAGACGATGCCGTTGGATTGTCCAAGGCACCCCGGGTCCTTACCAAGGTAATGACCGAAATGAGGATTCGTCTTCAAAGAAAATGGACGACTTCCTGATAAGAACAAGTTCCAGAGAACAGTTGGAGGTCGGAGTAGCACTATCTCAAGTAGTTCTACGACAACACGGGTGGATTCTAAATATTCCAAAACCGCAGTTGTTCCGACGACACGTCTGCTGGTCCTAGGGATGATTCTGGACACAGTCCAGAAAAAGGTGTTTCTCCCAGAGGAGAAAGCCAGGGAGTTATCCGAGCTAATCGGGATCCTCCTAAAACCAGGAAAAGTGTCAGTGCATCATTGCACAAGAGTACTGGTAAAAATGGTGGCTTATTACGAAGCGATTCCATTCGGCAGATTTCACGCAAGAACTCTTCAGTGGGATCTACTGGACAAATGGTCCGGATCGCATCTTCAGATGCATCAGCGGATAACCCTATATCCAAGGACAAGGGTGTCTCTCCTGTGGTGATTACAGAGTGCTCATCTTCTAGAGGGCCGCAGATTCGGCATTCAGGATTGGGTGCTGGTGACCACGGAGGCCAGCCTGAGAGGCTGGAGAGCAGTCACACAGGGAAAAAATTTCCAGGGAGTGTGATCAAGTCTGGAGAATTCTCTCCACATAAATATACTGGAGCTAAGAGCAAATTTATAATGCTCTAAACTTAGCAAGACCTCTGCTTCAAGGTCAGCCGGTATTGATCCAGTGGGATAACATCACGGCAGTCGCCCACGTAAACAGAAAGGGCGGCACAAGAAGCAGGAGGGCAGTGGCAAGACTGCAAGGATTTTTCGCTAGGCGGAAAATCATGTGATAGCACTGTCAGCAGTGTTCATTCCGGGAGTGGACGACTGGGAAGCAGACTTCCTCAGCAGGCACGACCTCCACCCGGGAGAGTGGGAACTTCATCGGGAAGTTTTCCGCATGATTGTGAACCGTTGGGAAAGACCAAAGGTGGACATGATGGCATCCCGCCCGAACAAAAAACGGGACAGGTATTGCGCCAGGTCACGAGACCTTCAGGCGATAGCTGTGGATGTCCTGGTAACACCGCGGGTGTAACAGTCGGTGTATGTGTTCCCTCCTCTGCTTCTCATAACCAAGGTATTGAGAATTATAAGACGTAGAGGAGTAAGAACTATACTCGTGGCTCCGGATTGGCCAAGAGGGACTTGGTACCCGGAATTTCAAGAGATGCTCACAGAGGACTAATGGCCTCGGGAGCTAAGAAGGGACTTGCTTCAGCAAGTACCATGTCTGTTCCAAGACTTACCGCGGCTGCGTTTGACGGCATGGCGGTTGAACACCGGATCCTAAGGGAAAAGGCATTCCGGAAGAGGTCATACCTACCCTGGTCAAAGCCAGGAAGGAGGTGACCGCACAACGTTATCACCACATGTGGTGAAAATATGTTGCGTGGGTGAGGCCAGGAAGGCCCCACGAAGAAATTTCAACTAGGTCGATTTCTGCACTTCCTGCAAACAGGAGTGTCTATGAGCCTCAAATTGGGGTCCATTAAGGTTCAAGTTTCGGCCCTGTAGATTTTCTTCCAGAAAAAATTGGCTTCAGTTCCTGAAGTCCAGACATTTGTCAAGGGAGTATTGCATATACAGCCCCTTTTGTGCCTCCAGTGGCACCGTGGGATCTCAACGTAGTGTTGGGATTCCTCAAATCATATTGGTTTGAACCGCTCAAATCTGTGGATTTGAAATATCTCACATGGAAAGTGACCATGCTGTTGGCCCTGGCCTCGGCCAGGCGAGTGTTAGAATTGGCGGCTTTGTCTTACAAAAGCCCATATTTGATTTTCCATTGGGACAGGGCAGAACTGCGGACTCGTCCCCAGTTTCTTCCTAAGGTGGTGTCAGCGTTTCACCTGAAACAACCTATTGTGGTGCCTGCGGCTACTAGGGACTTGGAGGACTCCAAGTTGCTAGACGTTGTCAGGGCCCTGAAAATATATATATATATATAATTCCAGGACGGCTGGAGTCAGAAAGTCTGACTTGCTGTTTATATTGTATGCACCCAAAAAGCTGGGTGCTCCTGCTTCTAAGCAGACTATTGCTCGTTGGATTTGTAGTACAATTCAGCTTGCACATTCTGTGGCAGGCCTGCCACAGCCAAAATCTGTAAATGCCCATTCCACAAGGAAGGTGGGCTCATCTTGGGCGGCTGCCCGAGGGGTCTCGGCTTTACAACTTTGCCGAGCAGCTACATGGTCAGGGGGGAACACGTTTGTAAAATTCTACAAATTTGATACCCAGGCTGAGGAGGACCTGGAGTTCTCTCATTCGGTGCTGCAGAGTCATCCGCACTCTCCCGCCCGTTTGGGAGCTTTGGTATAATCCCCATGGTCCTGACGGAGTCCCCAGCATCCACTAGGACGTTAGAGAAAATAAGATTTTACTTACCGATAAATCTATTTCTCATAGTCCGTAGTGGATGCTGGGCGCCCATCCCAAGTGCGGATTGTCTGCATTACTTGTACATAGTTATTGTTACAAAAATCGGGTTATTATTGTTGTGAGCCATCTTTTTTTAGAGGCTACTTCTTTGTTATCATACTGTTAACTGGGTTCAGATCACAAGTTGTACGGTGTGATTGGTGTGGCTGGTATGAGTCTTACCCGGGATTCAAGATCCTTCCTTATTGTGTACGCTCGTCCGGGCACAGTACCTAACTGAGGCTTGGAGGAGGGTCATAGGGGGAGGAGCCAGTACACACCATGTGATCCTAAAAGCTTGCTTTTGTGCCCTGTCTCCTGCGGAGCCGCTATTCCCCATGGTCCTGACGGAGTCCCCAGCATCCACTACGGACTATGAGAAATAGATTTATCGGTAAGTAAAATCTTATTTTTTACCTTATGTTTCCCCACAGCAAAAGAAAACGACGCAATATCAGATGCAGTCCTTTCGGTCGCATAAGTCCAGAAGAGGTCGGGGCTCTTCCTTCCTCGCCATAGGTAAGGGTAGAGGGAAAAAACTGCCGGCTACGGCTAGTTCCCAGGAGCAGAAGTCCTCCCCGGCTTCTACTAAATCCACCGCATGACACTGGGGCTCCACTGAGGGAGTCTGCGCCGGTGGGGGCACGTCTTCGACTCTTCAGCCACGTCTGGGTGCAGTCAGACGTGGATCCTTGGGCAATGGAAATTGTATCCCAGGGTTACAAGCTGGAATTCGAAGACGTGCCTCCTCGCCGGTTTTTCAAATCTGCTTTACCAGCTTCTTCCCCAGAAAGGGAGATAGTTTAAGCTGTAATTCAAAAATTGTGTCAACAAGTGGTTGTCGAGGTTCCCTGGGTTCAACAGGGAAAAGGGTACTATTCAACCTTATTTGTGGTCCCGAAACCGGATGGCTCGGTCAGACCCATTCTAAATTTAAAATCCCTAAACATGTACTTTGAAAAAGTTCAAATTCAAGATGGAATCGCTCCGGGCAGTAATCTCCAGCCTGGAAGGGGGGGATTTTATGGTGTCACTGGACATAAAGGATGCATACCTTCATGTCCCCATATATCCCCCTCATCAGGCGTACCTGAGATTCGCTGAACAGGACTGTCATTACCAGTTTCAGACGTTGCCGTTTGGGCTATCCACGGCCCCGAGGATTTTCACCAAGATAATGGCGGAAATGATGGTGCTCCTGCGCAGGCAGGGATTCACAATTATCCCGTACTTGGACGATCTCCTGATAAAAGCGAGATCGAGAGATCAGTTACTGAAAAGCGTGGCGCTCTCCCTGGGAGTGCTGCAGCAACATGGCTGGATTCTAAATCTACCAAAGTCTCAGTTGGTTCCAACAACTCGACTATTGTTCTTAGGCATGATTCTGGACACGGAACAAAAGAAGGTTTTTCTCCCAACGGAAAAAGCCCAGGAACTCCAGAACATGGTCAGAGACCTGTTAAAACCGAAAAGAGTATCGGTCCATCAATGCACTTGAGTACTGGGGAAAATGGTGGCGACCTACGAGGCCATCCCCTTCGGCAGGTTTCATGCGAGGACATTTCAGTGGGACCTTCTGGACAAGTGGTCGGGGTCCCATCTCCAAATTCATCAGAAAATAAGCCTGTCCCCCAGGGCCAGGGTGTCTCTCCTGTGGGGCTGCAGAGTGCTCATCTTCTAGAGGGTCGCAGGTTCGGCATTCAAGACTGGGTTCTGGTGACCACGGATGCGAGCCTCCGAGGATGGGGAGCAGTCACACAAGGAAGAAACTTTCAGGGGATATGGTCAAGCCAGGAGGCTTGTCTACACATCAACGTACTGGAATTGAGGGCCATATACAACGGCCTACATCATGCGGAGAATCTTCTTCGTGACCTACCGGTTCTGATTCAATCAGACAACGTCACAGCCGTGGCTCATGTAAACCGCCAAGGCGGAACAAGGAGCAGAGTGGCAATGGAGGAAGCCACCAGGATTCTGCGCTGGGCGGAAAATCACATAAGCGCTTTGGCAGCAGTCTTCATTCTGGGAGTGGACAACTGGGAAGCAGACTTCCTCAGCAGACACGATCTCCATCCAGGAGAGTGGGGACTTCATCAAGAAGTTTTTGCAGAGATAACAAGTCATTGGGGACTTCCTCAAATAGACATGATGGCTTCACGCCTCAACAAGAAGCTTCGGAGGTATTGTGCCAGGTCAAGGGACCCTCAGGCAGTAGCAGTGGACGCCCTGGTGACACCGTGGGTGTTTCAGTCGGTCTATGTGTTCCCTCCTCTTCCACTCATCTCAAAGATATTGAGAATCATAAGACGAAAAAGAGTGCAGGCAATACTCATTGTTCCAGATTGGCCTCGAAGGGCCTGGTGTTCAGATCTTCAGGAAATGCTCACAGACGATCCATGGCCTCTTCCTCTCAGAGAGGACCTGCTGCAACAGGGGCCCTGCGTGTTCCAAGACTTACCGCAGTTACGTTTGACGGCATGGCGGTTAAACACCGAATCCTAGCTGGGAGAGGCATTCCGGAAGAAGTCATCCCTACTCTGATTAAGGCTAGGAAGAAAGTGACGGCGAAACATTATCACCGTATCTGGAGAAAGTATGTATCTTGGTGTGAATCCAAGAATGCTCCTACGGAAGATTTCCATCTGGGCCGTTTTCTCCACTTTCTACAGACAGGAGTGGATATGGGCCTAAAATTAGGCTCCATTAAGGTACAGATTTCGGCCCTGTCAATTTTCTTCCAGAAGGATTTGGCTTCTCTCCCAGAAGTCCAGACTTTTGTAAAGGGAGTGCTGCACATACAGCCTCCTTTTGTGCCTCCAGTGGCACCATGGGACCTTAACGTGGTGTTACAGTTCCTAAAATCTCACTGGTTTGAACCTCTTCAAACGGTTGAGTTAAGATTTCTCACTTGGAAGGTGGTCATGTTGTTGGCCTTGGCATCTGCAAGGCGGGTGTCCGAATTGGAGGCTTTGTCGCACAAAAGCCCCTATCTGATTTTCCATGTGGATAGAGCAGAATGAAGGACTTGTCCTCAATTTTTGCCTAAGGTGGTTTTATCGTTTCACATGAACCAACCTATTGTGGTACCTGTGGCTACGAATGACTTGGAGGATTCCAAGTCCCTGGATGTAGTCAGGGCCTTAAACATTTATGTAGCCAGGACGGCTCGGGTTAGGAAAACAGAGGCACTGTTTGTCCTGTATGCAGCCAACAAGGTTGGCGCTCCTGCTTCTAAGCAGACTATTGCTCGCTGGATCTGTAACACGATTCAGCAAGCTCATTCTACGGCTGGATTGCCGTTACCAAATTCGGTAAAGGCCCATTCCACTAGGAAGGTGGGCTCTTCTTGGGCGGCTGCCCGAGGCGTCTCTGCTTTACAGCTTTGCCGAGCAGCTACTTGGTCGGGTTCAAACACTTTTGCAAAATTCTACAAGTTTGATACCCTGGCTGATGAGGCCTCATGTTTGCTCAATCGTCATCCGCACTCTCCCGCCCGTTTGGGAGCTTTGGTATAATCCCCATGGTCCTTACGGAGTCCCCAGCATCCTCTAGGACGTAAGAGAAAATAAGATTTTAAACCTACCGGTAAATCTTTTTCTCCTAGTCCGTAGAGGATGCTGGGCGCCCGTCCCAGTGCGGACTACATGTGCAAGACTTGTATATAGTTGTTGCTTACATAAGGGTTATGTTACAGTTAAGTTCAGTCATTGGCTGATGCTGTTTTGTTCATACTGTTGACTGGTTGCGTATATTCCAGGTTATACGGTGTGGATGGTGTGGCTGGTATGAATCTTGCCCTTAGATTAACAAAAATCCTTTCCTCGTACTGTCCGTCTCCTCTGGGCACAGTTTCTCTAACTGAGGTCTGGAGGAGGGGCATAGAGGGAGGAGCCAGTGCACACCCATTCTAAAGTCTTTAGAGTGCCCATGTCTCCTGCGGAGCCCGTCTATCCCCATGGTTCTTACGGAGTCCCCAGCATCCTCTACGGACTAGGAGAAAAAGATTTACCGGTAGGTTTAAAATCTTATTTTTCCATTTTATCCAGTATGCGTACTATGACAACTGATATTCTGAAATATATACGAACCTTCCTGTAGTGTGCAAAATGTTAGGTGAAAGAAGTAATTAATTGTATGATCTAAAATTAATGCATATAATTAGCACAGTTGCATAGTAGAAGGCTAATGGAGTATAAAACTAAGCTGGGTACACACTAGGCTATATTTAAACCGCTATCACTCATTTTCACCTTTTCAGCGATCTTTGTAATATCGTCCAGTGTGTACACACAATGGGGGTAATTCCAAGTTGATCGCAGCAGGAAATTTGTTAGCAGTTGGGCAAAACCATGTGCACTGCAGGGGGGGCAGATACAACATTTGCAGAGAGAGTTAGATTTGGGTGGGTTATTTTGTTTCTATGCAGTGTAAATACTGGCTGCTTTATTTTTACACTGCAATTTAGATTGCAGATTGAACACACCACACCCAAATCTATCTCTCTCTGCACATGTTATATCTGCCTCCACTGCAGTGCACATGGTTTTGCCCAATTGCTAACAAACTTGAAGCTGCGATCAACTCAGAATTACCCCCAATATCGTTAACAATGTGTGCTCCCGCGGGTCGTTAACGTGAGCTTCTGTCATCTGTACATTTAGGTAAATTTTGACTATGTTGTTGATGATGCAAGTACAGGATTGAGTCAGGATGATGTCACTGAACGATATCATTAGCGATATTGTTTAGCGTGTATGCACTACCTCATTTGCCCGGGATGTCAAGGGGAAACACTGACGATATCGCTCATGGAGCGTATTGTCTAGTGTGTACCCAGCATAAGGGTGGGTGGACATAGAGATAAACTGGAAGCAGATTTACCTTGGAGGTTCCATTTGCTGGATCCTCATTGGCTGTGAAGAAGTCACATGCACTTTTGGTTATGCTTATTGCTTGTCGTGTGCATGTGTCTCATTAATATGAATGAAAACTATCGCTGTTGGATCTATTATTTGGAATATTTCAAATTTAGGATGCTACAGTATATCTTTTTAATATGTAAAATTATTATTTATTTATTTATTTTAAATGTATTTTCCACACTGACCCTAATATTCCCCCATTTAGCAGGTCTCCTCACAGTGATTATAGAAAGAGATGACTTTTGATCATATTCACGTGCCCGGCCTTATTAATGCTTTCTGCTTTTCTGAACTTACTTGCTAATATGTTTCCAAAAAGTTCCCATATATCTGTACATATACTGTATACTGTGCACCATACATAAAGAAACACACATAATAAATCACCAAGTTCTAGCTAATATACGCACATACTCAGCTATGCTGAGGCTCTAGGTGTTATGTGACCACCTTCTAATATTGTAAAGTGATAACATTTTACAGTAATCATGATGCCCGTACACACCGATGTTAATGAAGGATGGAACGATCATATTCTGTCCTTCATTAGCATAAAGAAGGACGCTAGCGATATCACTAGGTTTGATGTTTAGCCTCTGCGGGCGCGCGCATATTGGGCATACACTCTGCCGGGTATGCTCCATTCTGCGCAATATGCCATCTGATCCGGCGGATCAGAGGGGCATATCGCTCAGTGTGTACCCAGCTTTACATTACAGATCAAGAGTGGGGGATGTTCTTCCCTCATACTGGCTTCAATACACTTAGGGGCACTCATTTGAAAGAAGGAAGACCCCTCCTTTAAATCATCTGGTACCTTAGTGGTTATTGTCAGGTGATCACCAGACAGTATTACTGTGCACTACTTAAATACCAGCAGAGCCGGGGGATTTACTCATCTGATCTCCCCCATCCTAGCACCTGCACTCTTATGGGAGTCTCCACTTTCAAATCCTGCGCCCCCTTAGTAGTTATTGTCTGATGATTTTTGCATAGCCCCTCACTCACATACAACTAACAGTATAATGGTGGCACTATTAGCTTCCACCGCTATTGCCAAGATGCATAACCTAATAAATTAGCTCATGGAAATGCCCATACAGTGGATTAGAAAACCCTTGCAAAACAAGCCATACATACTTTTGGGTGAGCTTGGATCTGATGAGCTGTAAGGTGCCTGCACTTTTCTAGCGGAGTGTTCACAAGAAAATATTGTCCTAACTCTTGTGATTTGATATGTGACCTGTTGCGGGTTTTCACTTAGGCAGCACAGTCTGACCAATCAGGTGACTCTGTCCAGTGATATTCCAACCACTACAGAATTCTGTGGGCATCTAAGTCTTTGCAACTGAAATATTCTGGTATGTATTTCACAAATTCCCTATAATCTTAACAATTCCTTGGTACTGTATACAGCTCTATATATGTCCAGCTATGGTTTGAAAATATGAGCATTGGTAGTTTCTACATGTTAACTTTTTATATTAAATACTAAAAAGGAATATGTGCACACTATATAAATAAATGTTATAAAAAAAAATGAAATGTAAATATATTATGCAATAAGCATAATACAATGTATAACTATACTCTGGATTTCCACTACAGCTATGTAAAAGCGGAAAGTCTTGTAACATATTTTTTTCAAAATGGCAAAAGTCACTTACAATATTGAAATCAGAATGCCTATTGAATTGGGTTAAAAAAAAGACAAGAAAATATGTGTAACTGTTGATCCCATGTTTGACTGTATAGTTCCATTCCTTTATACATTTCTGCCCTTTTCAACACTACTCCAACCACTTTCTGTTTTCTTATGGCTCAACCATACAAACGTACAAGACTCAAATTGTACCTCCTCACCTCTGGAACTCTCTACATCACTGTATCAGGTTTTCCACCTGAAGATTAGCATTTTTCAAAAAGGCCTATTCCTTTTTTCTCTGACGTCCTAGTGGATGCTGGGACTCCGTAAGGACCATGGGGAATAGCGGCTCCGCAGGAGACAGGGCACAAGAATAAAAGCTTTAGGATCAGGTGGTGTGCACTGGCTCCTCCCCCTATGACCCTCCTCCAAGCCTCAGTTAGATTTTTGTGCCCGAACGAGAAGGGTGCAGGCTAGGTGGCTCTCCTGAGCTGCTTAGAATAAAAGTGTATTTTAGGTTTTTTATTTTCAGTGAGTCCTGCTGGCAACAGGCTCACTGCATCGTGGGACTAAGGGGAGAAGAAGCGAACTCACCTGCGTGCAGAGTGGATTGGGCTTCTTAGGCTACTGGACATTAGCTCCAGAGGGACGATCACAGGTTCAGCCTGGATGGGTCCCGGAGCCGCGCCGCCGGCCCCCTTACAGAGCCAGAAGAGCGAAGAGGTCCGGTGAAATCGGCGGCAGAAGACGGTCCTGTCTTCAGACTAAGGTAGCGCACAGCACCGCAGCTGTGCGCCATTGCTCTCAGCACACTTCACACTCCGGTCACTGAGGGTGCAGGGCGCTGGGGGGGGAGCGCCCTGAGACGCAATATAAACAGATAATACCTTAGGTTGGCAAAAGAATACATCACATATAGCTCCTGGGCTATATGGATGTATTTTAACCCCTGCCACTTTTACAGAAAAGAGCGGGAGATAAGGACGTCGTGAAGGGGCGGAGCCTATCTCCTCAGCACACAAGCGCCATTTTCCCTCACAGCTCCGCTGGAAGGACGGCTCCCTGACTCTCCCCTGCAGACCTGCTACAGAATCAGGGTAAAAAAGAGAAGGGGGGGCACTATTGGCAGCTAAAAATAATATAAACAGCAGCTATAAGGGAATAACACTTATATAAGGTTATCCCTGTATATATATATAGCGCTTGGTGTGTGCTGGCAGACTCTCCCTCTGTCTCTCCAAAGGGCTAGTGGGGTCCTGTCCTCTATCAGAGCATTCCCGGTGTGTGTGCTGTGTGTCGGTACGTGTGTGTCGACATGTATGAGGAGGAAAATGATGTGGAGGCGGAGCAATTGCCTGGGTTAGTGATGTCACCCCCTAGGGAGTCGACACCTGACTGGATGATCGTATTTAAAGAATTAAGTGATAATGTCAGCACTTTGCAAAAAACGGTTGACGACATGAGACAGCCGGCAAATCAATTAGTGCCTGTCCAGGCGTCTCAGACACCGTCAGGGGCCCTAAAACGCCCGTTACCTCAGTGGGTCGACACAGACCCAGACACAGATACTGAGTCTAGTGTCGACGGTGAGGAGACAAACGTAATGTCCAGTAGGGCCACACGTTACATGATCACGGCAATGAAGGAGGCATTGAACATTTCTGACACTACAAGTACCACAAAGAAGGGTATTATGTGGGGTGTGAAAAAACTACCAATAGTTTTTCCTGAGTCAGATGAATTAAATGAGGTGTGTGATAAAGCGTGGGTTTCCCCCGACAAAAAACTGCTAATTTCTAAAAAAATTATTGGCACTATATCCTTTCCCGTCAGAGGTTAGGACGCGTTGGGAAACACCCCCTAGGGTAGATAAGGCGCTCACACGTTTATCTAAACAAGTAGCGTTACCGTCTCCTGATACGGCCACCCTCAAAGAACCAGCTGATAGAAGGCTGGAAAATATCCTAAAAAGTATATACACACATACTGGTGTTATACTGCGACCAGCAATCGCTTCAGCCTGGATGTGCAGTGCTGGAGTCGCGTGGTCGGATTCCCTGACTGAAAATATTGATACCCTGGATAGGGACAATATATTGTTAACTATAGAGCATTTGAAGGATGCATTACTATATATGCGTGATGCACAGAGGGATATTTGCACCCTGGCATCAAGAGTAAGTGCTATGTCCATTTCTGCCAGAAGAGCGTTATGGACGCGACAGTGGTCAGGGGATGCGGATTCCAAACGACATATGGAAGTATTGCCGTATAAAGGGGAGGAGTTATTTGGGGCTGGTCTATCGGACCTGGTGGCCACGGCAACGGCTGGAAAGTCCACCTTCTTACCCCAGGTCACTTCACATCAGCAGAAAAAGACACCGTCTTTTCAAACTCCAGTCCTTTCGTTCCCATAAGTACAAGCGAGCTAAAGGCCACTCCTTTCTGCCCCGGGGCAGAGGAAGAGGAAAAAGACTGCACCATGCAGCCGCTTCCCAGGAGCAGAAGCCCTCCCCTGCTTCTGCCAAGTCTTCAGCATGACGCTGGGGCTTTACAAGCAGAAGTGGACCCCTGGATTCTACAGGTAGTATCGCAGGGGTACAAACTGGAATTCGAGGCGTTTCCCCCTCGCCGGTTCCTGAAGTCTGCTCTACCAAAGTCTCCCTCCGACAGGGAGGCAGTTTTGGAAGCCATTCACAAGCTGTATTCCCAGCAGGTGATAATCAAGGTACCCCTCCTACAACAGGGAAAGGGGTATTATTCCACGCTGTTTGTGGTACCGAAGCCGGACGGCTCGGTGAGACCAATTTTAAATCTGAAATCCTTGAACACTTACATAAAAAGGTTCAAATTCAAGATGGAATCACTCAGAGCGGTGATAGCAAACCTGGAAGAAGGGGACTATATGGTGTCTCTGGACATCAAAGATGCTTATCTCCACGTCCCAATCTACCCTTCTCACCAAGGGTACCTCAGGTTTGTAGTACAAAACTGTCATTATCAGTTTCAGACGCTGCCGTTTGGGTTGTCCACGGCACCTCAGGTCTTTACCAAGGTAATGGCCGAAATGATGATTCTTCTTCGAAGAAAAGGCATCTTAATTATCCCTTACTTGGACGATCTCCTGATAAGGGCAAGGTCCAGGGAACAGTTAGAAGTCGGAGTAGCACTATCTCAGGTAGTGTTACGTCAGCACGGGTGGATCTTAAATATTCCAAAATCACAGCTGATTCCAACGACACGTCTACTGTTCCTAGGAATGATTCTGGACACAGTCCAGAAGAAGGTGTTTCTCCCGGAGGAGAAGGCCAGGGAGTTATCCGAGCTAGTCAGGAACCTCCTAAAACCAGGCCAGGTGTCAGTGCATCAGTGCACGAGGGTCCTGGGAAAAATGGTGGCTTCTTACGAAGCGATTCCATTCGGAAGATTCCATGCAAGAACTTTTCAGTGGGATCTACTGGACAAATGGTCCGGATCGCATCTTCAGATGCATCAGCGGATAACCCTGTCGCCAAGGACAAGGGTGTCTCTTCTGTGGTGGCTGCAGAGTGCTCATCTACTAGAGGGCCGCAGATTTGGCATTCAGGATTGGATCCTGGTGACCACGGAGGCAAGCCTGAGAGGCTGGGGAGCAGTCACACAGGGAAGAAATTTCCAGGGCTTGTGGTCAAGCATGGAAACATCTCTTCATATAAACATTCTGGAACTAAGGGCCATTTACAATGCCCTAAGTCAAGCGAAACCCCTGCTTCAGGGTCAGGCGGTATTGATCCAATCGGACAACATCACGTCAGTCGCCCACGTAAACAGACAGGGCGGCACGAGAAGCAGGAGGGCAATGGCAGAAGCTGCAAGGATTCTTCGCTGGGCGGAAAATCATGTGATAGCACTGTCAGCAGTGTTCATTCCGGGAGTGGACAACTGGGAAGCAGACTTCCTCAGCAGACACGACCTCCACCCGGGAGAGTGGGGACTTCACCCAGAAGTCTTCCACCTGATAGTAAACCGTTGGGAAGAACCAAAGGTGGACATGATGGCGTCCCGTCTAAACAAAAAACTAGACAGATATTGCGCCAGGTCAAGGGACCCTCAGGCAATAGCGGTGGACGCTCTGGTAACGCCGTGGGTGTACCAGTCAGTGTATGTGTTCCCTCCTCTGCCTCTCATACCAAAAGTACTGAGAATCATAAGAAGGAGAGGAGTAAGAACTATACTCGTGGTTCCGGATTGGCCAAGAAGGACTTGGTACCCGGAACTTCAAGAGATACTCACGGACGAACAGTGGCCTCTACCTCTGAGAAAGGACCTGCTCCAGCAGGGGCCTTGTCTGTTCCAAGACTTACCGCGGCTGCGTTTGACGGCATGGCGGTTGAACGCCGGATCCTGAGGGAAAAAGGCATTCCAGATGAAGTCTTCCCTACCCTGGTCAAGGTCAGGAAGGACGTAACCGCAAAACATTATCACCGCATTTGGCGAAAATATGTTGCGTGGTGTGAGGCCAAGAAGGCCCCTACAGAGGAATTTCAACTGGGTCGTTTCCTCCATTTCCTGCAAACAGGACTATCTATGGGCCTAAAATTAGGGTCCATTAAGGTTCAAATTTCGGCCCTGTCGATTTTCTTCCAGAAAGAACTGGCTTCAGTGCCTGAAGTTCAGACATTTGTAAAAGGGGTACTGCATATACAGCCTCCTTTTGTGCCTCCAGTGGCACCTTGGGATCTCAATGTTGTGTTGAGTTTCCTAAAGTCACATTGGTTTGAACCACTCACCACTGTGGACTTAAAATATCTCACATGGAAGGTGACGATGCTGTTAGCCCTGGCTTCAGCCAGGCGTGTGTCAGAATTGGCGGCTTTATCATATAAAAGCCCTTACTTAATTTTTCATTCTGACAGGGCAGAATTGAGGACTCGTCCTCAATTTCTACCTAAAGTGGTTTCTGCATTTCACATGAACCAACCTATTGTGGTACCTGCGGCTACTAGGGACTTGAAGGACTCCAAGTTGCTTGACGTTGTCAGGGCCCTGAAAATATATGTTTCCAGGACGGCTGGAGTCAGAAAATCTGACTCGCTGTTTATCCTGTATGCACCCAACAAGCTGGGTGCTCCTGCTTCTAAGCAGACGATTGCTCGTTGGATTTGTAGTACAATTCAGCTTGCACATTCTGTGGCAGCCCTGCCACAGCCAAAATCGGTAAAAGCCCATTCCACAAGGAAAGTGGGCTCATCTTGGGCGGCTGCCCGAGGGGTCTCGGCTTTACAACTTTGCCGAGCAGCTACTTGGTCAGGGGCAAACACGTTTGCTAAATTCTACAAATTTGATACCCTGGCTGAGGAGGACCTGGAGTTCTCTCATTCGGTGCTGCAGAGTCATCCGCACTCTCCCGCCCGTTTGGGAGCTTTGGTATAATCCCCATGGTCCTTACGGAGTCCCAGCATCCACTAGGACGTCAGAGAAAATAAGATTTTACTTACCGATAAATCTATTTCTCGTAGTCCGTAGTGGATGCTGGGCGCCCATCCCAAGTGCGGATTGTCTGCAATACTTGTATATAGTTATTGTTACACAAATTCGGGTTATTATTGTTGTGAGCCATCTTTTCAAAGGCTCCTTTTCGTTTTATCATACTGTTAACTGGGTTCAGATCACGAGTTGTACGGTGTGATTGGTGTGGCTGGTATGAGTCTTACCCGGGATTCAATATCCTTCCTTATTATGTACGCTCGTCCGGGCACAGTATCCTAACTGAGGCTTGGAGGAGGGTCATAGGGGGAGGAGCCAGTGCACACCACCTGATCCTAAAGCTTTTATTCTTGTGCCCTGTCTCCTGCGGAGCCGCTATTCCCCATGGTCCTTACGGAGTCCCAGCATCCACTACGGACTACGAGAAATAGATTTATCGGTAAGTAAAATCTTATTTTTTTATGAATAATCCTTACATATTCAGTCTTTAGCTCAAATAGTCATTTTCACTACCATATACAGATGTGTTCTCCTACATTTTTGCTGTAGTCACATTAAACAGCCCTTCTTGCTAATGTCTTTATGCACTGCTTTTTCCGCTTAAATGTGCTAAATTGCATTGCTATGCAAATAGGACACACAGGCCGCTTACGATGATTAAAAAGATATGCGACATGCCTATATTCTGTGTGTGACTACGGTTGTATCTGCATCCGAAATGCTACATTACAGTGTTTTCCTGGAAGTCATTGTACTGTAGCATTTCTTATGCAGTTGCAGTCACTCACAAAATATAAGCATGCCGCATATCATTTTAATCAGCATAAGCTGCGTGTGCGCCCTAATCATATAGTGATGCGAAAGAACACATTTTCGGCAAATGGCGTATTGAGGCAAGAACACATCTATATTTTAACATTTCTCTTACGTCCTAGAGGATGCTGGGGACTCTGTAAGGACCATGGGGAATAGACGGGCTCCGCAGGAGACATGGGCACTAAAAAATAACTTTAGGTATGGATGTGCACTGGCTCCTCCCTCTATGCCCCTCCTCCAGACCTCCGTTTAATACTGTGCCCAGAGGAGACTGGGTGCATTACAGGTAGCTCTCCTGAGTTTCCTGAAAAGAAAGTATTTTGTTAGGTTTTTTATTTTCAGGGAGCCTGCTGGCAACAGACTCCCTGCATCGTGGGACTGAGGGGAGAGAAACAGACCTACTTTAACGTTGGGCTCTGTTTCTTAGGCTACTGGACACCATTAGCTCCAGAGGGAAAGGAACGCAGGTCTCACCCTTGTCGTTCGTCCCGGAGCTGCGCCGCTGTCCTCCTCGCAGAGCCGGAAGATAGAAGCCGGGTGAGTATGTGAAGAAAGAAGACTTCAGAGGCGGCAGAAGACTTCAGATCTTCATTGAGGTAACGTGCAGCAGTAACGCTGCGCGCCATTGCTCCCATACACACACACACACGGCAGGCACTGTAAGGGTGCAGGGCGCAGGGGGGTCGCCCTGGGCAGCAATAAGAACCTCCATATCTGGCTTAAAAGGATATATACAGGCTGAGCACTGTATATAAGAGATCCCCCGCCAGTTTTTGAAAATTATCAGCGGGACCGAAGCCCGCCGCTGAGGGGGCGGAGCTTGTTCCTCAGCACTCACCGGCGCCATTTTCTCCACAGCACACCGCTGAGAAGAAGCTCCCCGGACTCTCCCCTGCTTACACGGTGAAAGAGGGTTTTAAAGAAGGGGGGGGGGGCACATAATTTGGCGCAGATAAGTAAAACAGCGCTATCTGGGTAAACATATTGTGGGTTTTTTCCTGGGTCATTAGCGCTGGGTGTGTGCTGGCATACTCTCTCTCTGTCTCTCCAAAGTGTC
The DNA here is from genome assembly GCF_028390025.1 of Pseudophryne corroboree. Taxonomy (NCBI): domain Eukaryota; kingdom Metazoa; phylum Chordata; class Amphibia; order Anura; family Myobatrachidae; genus Pseudophryne; species Pseudophryne corroboree. Next base: position 258,602,635 of record NC_086445.1, read on the forward strand.
TTCAGATAAGAGGATTCCCTGAGTGTGTGGTGTGTCGGTACGCGTGTGTCGGCATGTCTGAGGTAGAAGGCTCTCCTAGGGAGGAGGTGGAACAAATGACTGTGGTGTCTCCGTCGGCAACGCCAACACCTGACTGGTTGGATATGTGGAATGTTTTAAGTGCTAATGTGAATTTCTCTATCGTCCTAAGTGGATGCTGGGGTTCCTGAAAGGACCATGGGGAATAGCGGCTCCGCAGGAGACAGGGCACAAAAAAGTAAAGCTTTTACCAGATCAGGTGGTGTGCACTGGCTCCTCCCCCTATGACCCTCCTCCAGACTCCAGTTAGATTTTGTGCCCGAACGAGAAGGGTGCAATCTAGGTGGCTCTCCTAAAGAGCTGCTTAGAGAAAGTTTAGCTTAGGTTTTTTACTTTACAGTGAGTCCTGCTGGCAACAGGATCACTGCAACGAGGGACTTAGGGGAGAAGTAGTGAACTCACCTGCGTGCAGAGTGGATTTGCTGCTTGGCTACTGGACACTAGCTCCAGAGGGACGATCACAGGTACAGCCTGGATGGTCACCGGAGCCGCGCCGCCGGCCCCCTTGCAGACGCTGAAGAGAGAAGAGGTCCAAAATCGGCGGCTGAAGACTCCTCAGTCTTCTTAAGGTAGCGCACAGCACTGCAGCTGTGCGCCATTTTCCTCTCAGCACACTTCACACAACAGTCACTGAGGGTGCAGAGCGCTGGGGGGGGCGCTCTGAGAGGCAAATAAAAACCTTATTAGAGGCAAAAAATACCTCACATATAGCCCACAGAGGCTATATGGAGATATTTAACCCCTGCCTAACTTCAAAAATAGCGGGAGACGAGCCCGCCGAAAAAGGGGCGGGGCCTATCTCCTCAGCACACAGCGCCATTTTCTCTCACAGAAAAGCTGGAGAGAAGGCTCCCAGGCTCTCCCCTGCACTGCACTACAGAAACAGGGTTAAAACAGAGAGGGGGGGCACTGATTTTGGCGATATTGTATATATATAAAAGATGCTATAAGGGAGAAACACTTATATAAGGTTGTCCCTATATAATTATAGCGTTTTTGGTGTGTGCTGGCAGACTCTCCCTCTGTCTCCCCAAAGGGCTAGTGGGTCCTGTCCTCTGTCAGAGCATTCCCGGTGTGTGTGCTGTGTGTCGGTACGTGTGTGTCAACATGTATGAGGACGATGTTGGTGAGGAGGCGGAGAAATTGCCTGTAATGGTGATGTCACTCTCTAGGGAGTCGACACCGGAATGGATGGCTTATTTAGAGAATTACGTGAGAATGTCAACACGCTGCAAGGTCGGTTGACGACATGAGACGGCCGACAATCTATTAGGACCGGTCCAGGCGTCTCAGAAACACCGTCAGGGGTTTTAAAAAACGCCCATTTACCTCAGTCGGTCGACACAGACACAGACACGGACACTGAATACAGTGTCGACGGTGAATAAACAAACGTATTTCTCATTAGGGCCACACGTTAAGGGCAATGAAGGAGGTGTTACGTGTTTCTGATACTACAAGTACCACAAGAAAGGGTATTATGTGGGAGTGAAAAAACTACCTGTAGTTTTTCCTGAATCAGATAAAATAAAATGAAGTGTGTGATGATGCGTAGGGTTACCCCGATAGCAAATATTGGCGTTATACCCTTTCCCGCCAGAAATTAGGGTACGTTGGGAAACACCCCTTAGGGTGATAAGGCGCTCACACGCTTATCAAGTGGCGTTACCGTCTCCAGATACGGCCGCCCTCAAGGAGCCAGCTGATAGGAAGCTGGAAAAATATCCTAAAAAGTATATACACACATACGGTGGTTATACTGCGACCAGCGATCGCCATCAGCCTGGAGATGCAGTGCTGGGTTGGCTTGGTCGGACTCCCTGACTGAAAATATTTTATTCATGTAGAGCATTTAATAGGATGCATTCTATATATATGTATGTGAGATGCACAGAGGGATATTTGCTCTCTGGCATCAAGATAAGTGCGTTGTCCATATCTCCCAGAAGATGTCAGGGACACGACAGTGGTCAGGTGATACAGATCCCATACGGCAGATGGAAGTATTGCTGTATAAAGGGAAGGAGTTATTTGGGGGTCGGTCCATCGGACCTGGGGACCACAGCAACAGCTGGGAAATCCAACCTTTTTTACCCCAAGTTACATCTCAGCTAAAAAAGACACCGTCTTTTCAGCCTCAATCTTTCCTTTCCCATGAGGGCATGCAGGCAAAAGGCCAGTCATATCTGCCCAGACATAGAGGTAAGGGAAGTAGACTGCAGCAGGCAGCCCTTTCCCAAGAAAAGAAGCCCTCCACCGCGTCTGCCAAGTCCTCAGCATGACGCTGGGGCCGTGCAAGCGGACTCAAGGTGGGGGGGTAGTCTCAAGAGTCTCAGGGCGCAGTGGGATCACTCGCAAGTTGACCCCTAGATCGTACGAGTATTATCCCAGGGGTAAAGATTGGAGAGTCGAGACATCTTCTCCTCGCAGGTTCCTGAAGTCTGCTTTACCAACGGCTCCCTCCGACAGGGAGGCAGCATTGGAAACAATTCACAAGCTGTATATCCAGCAGGTGATAATCAAAGTACCCCTCCTACGACAAGGAAAAGGGTATTATTTTTCCACACTATATTGTGGTACTGAAGCCAGACGGCTTGGTGACACATAGTCTAAATCTAAAATGTTTTGAACACTTACATAAAAGGTTCAAATCGAGATAAAGTCACTCAGAGCAGTGATAGCGAACCGGAAAAAAGGGGACTATATGGTGTCCCTGGACATCAAGGATTACCTCCATGTCTAAATTTTGTCCTTCTCATCAAGGGTACCTCTGGTTCGTGGTACAGAACTGTCAATATCAGTTTCAGACGATGCCGTTTGAATTATCCACGGCACCCCGGGCCTTTTTACCAAGGTAATGGCCGAAAAGATGTTTCTTCAAAGAAAAAAGGCATCTAAATTATCCCTTACTTGCACGACCTAAAAAGGGCAAGTTCCAGAGAACAGTTGGAGGTCGGAAGAGCACTATCTAAAGTAGTTCTTCGACGGCACGACTGGATTCTAAATATTCCAAGAATCGCAGCTTTTTTCCGACGATACGTCTGCTGTTCCTAGGGATGATTCTGGACACGGTTCAGAAAAAGGTTTTTCTTCCCGAGGAAAAAGCCAAGGAGTTATCCGACCTGTCAGGAACCTCCTAAAACCAGGAAAGGTGTCTGTACATCAATGCACAAGAGTCCTGGGAAAAATGGTGGCTTTTTACGAAGCAATTTCATTCGGCAGATTCCATGCAAGAATTTTCCAAAGGGATCTGTTGGACAAATGGTCAGGGTCGCATCCTCAGATGCACCTGCGAATAACCCTGTCGCCAAGGACAAGGGTATATCTTCTGTGGTGGTTGCAAAAGGCTCATCTATTGGAGGGCCGCAGATTCGGCATACAGGATTTGATCCTGGTGACCACGGACGCCAGCCTGAGAGGTTGGGGAGCAGTCACACAAGGAAGAAACTTCCAGGGGGTATGGACGAACCTGGAAAAGTCTCTTCACATAAACATTCTGGTACTAAGAGCAATCTAAAATGCTCTAAGCCAGGCGGAACCACTCCTGCAAGGAAAACCGGTGTTGATTCAGTCGGACAACATCACGGCGGTCGCCCATGTAAACAGACAGGGCGGCACAAGAAGCAGGAGTGCAATGGCAGAAGCTGCCAAGATTCTTCGCTGGGCGGAGAATCACGTAATAGCACTGTCAGCAGTGTTCTTCCCGGGCGTGGACAACTGGGAAGCAGACTTCCTCAGCAGACACGATATTCACCCGGGAGAGTGGGGTCTTCATCCAGAAGTCTTCCACATGCTAATAAACTGTTGGGAAAGACCAATGGTAGACATGATGGCGTCTCGCCTCAACAAGAAACTGGACAAGTATTGCGCCAGGTCAAGAGATCCACAGGCAATAGCTGTGGACGCACTGGTAACACCTTGGGTGTACAAATCAGTATATGTGTTTCCTCCTCTGCCTCTCATACCAAAGGTATTGAAGATTATACGGTGAAGAGGAGTAAGAACAATACTAGTGGCTCCGGATTGGCCAAGAAGGACTTGGTACCCGGAACTTCAAGAGTTGGTCACGGACGACCCGTGCCCTCTACTTCTGAGAAGGGACCTGCTACAACAGGGTCCCTGTCTCTTTCAAGACTTACCGCGGCTGCGTTTGACGGCATGGCGGTTGAACGCCAGATCCTAAAAGGGAAAGGCATTCCAGAAGAAGTCATTCCTACCTTGATTAAGGCAAGGAAGGAAGTCACCGCGAAACATTATCACCGCATTTGGCGAAAATATGTCGCGTGGTGCGAGAATCGGAGTGTTCCGACGGAGGAATTTCAACTGGGTCGTTTCCTACATTTCCTACAATCAGGATTGTCTATGGGTCTCAAATTGAGATCTATTAAGGTTCAAATTTCGGCCCTGTCAATATTCTTCCAAAAAGAATTGGCCTCAGTTCCTGAGGTACAGACTTTTGTTAAAGGAGTACTGCATATACAGCCTCCTGTGGTGCCTCCGGTGGCACCGTGGGATCTAAATGTAGTTTTAGATTTCCTCAAATCCCATTGGTTTGAACCATTGAAAAAGGTGGATTTTAAATATCTCACATGGAAAGTGACTATGTTACTGGCCCTGGCTTCCCCCAGGAGAGTATCTGAATTGGCGGCTTTATCTTATAAAAGCCCTTATCTAATCTTCCATTCGGATAGGGCAGAACTGAGGACTCGTCCGCATTTTCTCCCTAAGGTGGTATCAGCGTTTCACCTGAACCAACCTATTGTGGTGCCTGCGGCCACTGGCGACTTGGAGGACTCCAAGTTGTTGGACGTTGTCAGAGCCTTAAAAATATACATTTCAAGGACGGCTGAAGTCAGAAAATCTGACTCGCTGTTGATACTATATGCACCCAACAAGTTGGGTGCCCCTGCTTCTAAGCAGACGATTGCTCGTTGGATTTGTAACACAATTCAACTTGCTCATTCTGTGGCAGGCCTGCCACAGCCTAAATCTGTTAAGGCCCATTCCACAAGGAAGGTGGGCTCATCTTGGGCGGCTGCCCGAGGGGTCTCGGCATTACAATTCTGCCGAGCAGCTACGTGGTCGGGGGAAAACACGTTTGTAAAATTCTACAAATTTGATACCCTGGCAAAAGAGGACTTGGAATTCTCTCATTCGGTGCTGCAGAGTCATCCGCACTCTCCCGCCCGTTTGGGAGCTTTGGTATAATCCCCATGGTCCTTTCAGGAACCCCAGCATCCACTTAGGACGATAGAGAAAATAAGAATTTACTTACCGATAATTCTATTTCTCGGAGTCCGTAGTGGATGCTGGGCGCCCATCCCAAGTGCGGATTATCTGCAATACTGTACATAGTTATTGTTAACAAATTCGGGTTATATTGTTAAGGAGCCATCTTTAAGAGGCTCTTTCTGTTATCATACTGTTAACTGGGTTTAGATCACAAGTTGTACGGTGTGATTGGTGTGGCTGGTATGAGTCTTACCCGGGATTCAAATTGCCTCCCTTATTGTGTACGCTCGTCCGGGCACAGTACCTAACTGGAGTCTGGAGGAGGGTCATAGGGGGAGGAGCCAGTGCACACCACCTGATCTGGTAAAAGCTTTACTTTTTTGTGCCCTGTCTCCTGCGGAGCCGCTATTCCCCATGGTCCTTTCAGGAACCCCAGCATCCACTACGGACTCCGAGAAATAGAATTATCGGTAAGTAAATTCTTATTTTATTGCACAAAAGATTGGACAAAGCTGAGTCCAGGGAATGTACAGGGTGTCAAGCCCTGCCTGCCCCTGTGTCACAGGGACCTTCGGGGTCTCAAAAGCGCCCACTATCCCAAATAGTAGACACTGACACCGACAGGGATTCTGACTCCAGTGTCGACTACGATGATGCAAAGTTACAACCAAAATTGGTTAAAAGTATTCAATATATGATTATTGCAATAAAAGATGTTTTGCATATCACAGAGGACCCCCCTGTCCCCGACATGAGGGTACACATGTATAAGGAAAAGAAACCTGAGGTAACCTTTCCCCCGTCGCATGAGCTGAACGAGTTATTTGAAAAGGCTTGGGAGTCTCCAGACAAAAAACTACAGATTCCCAAAAGGATTCTTATGGCACATCCTTTCCCGAATAAGGACAGGATATGGTGGGAATCCTCCCCAAGGGTGGACAAAGCGTTGACACGCTTATCCAAAAAGGTAGCGCTGCCATCCCAAGATACGGCTACCCTCAGAGATCCTGCTGTTCGCAAGCAGGAGGCTACCTTGAAGTCCATTTACACACATTCGGGTACCTTACTCAGACCAGCGATAGCGTCGGCTTGGGGTTGTAGCGCTGTGATAGCGTGGACAGATACCTTATCGGCGGAACTTGATACCCTGGATAAGGATACCATTTTATTGACCCTGGGTCATATTAAAGATGCTGTCTTATATATGAGAGATGCTCAAAGGGACATTGGCCTTCTGGGTTCTAGAGTCAACGCTATGGCGATTTCCGCTAGACGAGTCCTATGGACCCGACAATGGACGGGTGATGCTGACTCGAAGAGGCATATGGAGCCAGAGGTAAGGGCAGGGGGAAAAAGCTACCAACCACAGCTAGTTCCCAGGAGCAGAAGTCCTCCCCGGCCTCTACAAAATCCACCGCATGACGCTGGGGCTCCGCTGAGGGAGTCCGCCCCAGTGGGGGCACGTCTTTTACTTTTCAGCCACTTCTGGGTTCACTCACAGGTGGATCCCTGGGCAATAGAAATTGTTTCCCAGGGTTACAAGCTGGAATTCAAAGTGGTGCCTCCTCACCGCTTTTTCAAGTCGGCCCTACCAGCTTCTCCCCCAGAGAGGGAGATAGTTTTAAATGCAATTGAAAAATTGTGTCTTCAACAAGTGGTGGTCAAAGTTCCCCTGCTTCAACAAGGGATGGGGTATTACTCAACCCTGTTTGTAGTCCCGAAACCGAACGGTTCGGTCAGACCCATTTTAAATTGAAAATCCTTAAACCTATACTTAAAAAGGTTCAAGTTCAAGATGGAATCGCTCAGAGCGGTCATCGCCAGCCTGGAAGGGGGGGACTATATGGTGTCCCTGGACATAAAGGATGCATACCTTCATGTTCCCATATTTCCACCTCATCAGGCATACCTGAGATTTGCGGTACAGGATTGTCATTACCAATTTCAGACAGTGCCGTTTGGGCTTTCCACGGCCCCGAGGATTTTCACCAAAGTAATGGCGGAAATGATGGTGCTCCTGCGCAGGCAGGGTGTCACAATTATCCCGTACTTGGACGATCTCCTGATAAAAGCGAGATCACGAGAGCAGTTGCTGAACAGCCTATCACTCTCGCTGAAGGTGTTAAAACAACACGGCTGGATTCTCAACATCCCGAAGTCACAGTTGGTTCCTACGACTCGTTTGGCCTTCTTAGGCATGATTCTGGATACGGACCAGAAAAGGGTTTATCTTCCAATAGAAAAGGCCCAGGAACTCATGACTCTGGTCAGGGACCTATTGAAGCCAAAAAGGGTGTCAGTGCATCACTGCACTCGAGTCCTGGGAAAGATGGTGGCGTCTTACGAGGCCATTCCCTTCGGCAGGTTCCATGCGAGGACTTTCCAATGGGACCTACTGGACAAGTGGTCCGGGTCACATCTACAGATTCATCAGATGATCACCCTGTCCCCCAGGGCCAGGGTATCTCTCCTATGGTGGCTGCAGAGTGCTCACCTTCTAGAGGGTCGCAGGTTCGGCATTCAGGACTGGATTCTGGTAACCACGGACGCGAGCCTCCGAGGTTGGGGAGCAGTCACACACGGAAGAAATTTCCAAGGTCTCTGGTCAAGCCAGGAGGCTTGTCTTCACATCAATGTCCTGGAGCTGAGGGCCATATACAACGCCCTTCATCAAGCGGAGAATTTGCTTTGCGACCTACCAGTTCTGATTCAGTCAGACAACATCACCGCAGTGGCTCATGTAAACCGCCAAGGCGGAACAAAGAGCAGAGTGGCAATGGCGGAAGCCACCAGGATTCTTCGCTGGGCGGAAAATCACGTAAGCGCACTGACAGCAGTGTTCATTCCGGGAGTGGACAACTGGGAAGCAGACTTCCTCAGCAGACACGATCTACATCCAGGAGAGTGGGCATTTCATCAGGAAGTCTTCGCACAGATTGCAAGTCAGTGGGGCCTGCCCCAGATAGACATGATGGCATCCCGCCTCAACAAGAAACTACAGAGGTATTGCGCCAGGTCAAGAGACCATCAGGCGGAGGCAGTGGACGCCCTGGTGACACCGTGGGTGTTCCAGTCGGGCTATGTGTTTCCTCCTCTTCCTCTCATCCACAAGGTATTGAGAATCATTAGAAGAAGAGGAGTACAGACAATTCTCATTGTTCGAGATTGGCCGCGAAGGGCCTGGTATCCGGATCTGCAGGAAATGCTCACAGAAGATCCGTGGCCTCTTCCTCTAAGACAGGACCTGTTACAACAGGGGCCCTGTCTGTTCCAAGACTTACTGCGGCTGCGTTTGACGGCATGGCGGTTGAACGCCGGATCCTAGCGGGAAAGGGCATTCCGGATTAGGTCATTCCTACTCTGATAAAGGCTAGGAAGGACATGACAGCTAAACATTATCACTGTATATGGCGGAAGTATGTTTCTTGGTGTGAGTCCAAGAATGCTCCTCCGGAAGAATTCCATCTGGGCCGTTTCCTTCACTTCCTACAGACTGGAGTGAATTTGGGCCTAAAGTTAGGCTCCATTAAGGTTCAGATTTCGACCCTGTCCATTTTCTTTCAGAAGGAATTGGCTTCTCTCCCAGAAGTACAGACTTTTGTCAAGGGAGTGCTGCATATTCAGCCTCCTTTTGTACCTCCAGTGGCACCCTGGGACCTTAACGTGGTGTTGCGGTTCCTTAAGTCTCACTGGTTTGAACCACTTAGAACGGTGGAATTAAAATATCTCGCTTGGAAAGTGGTCATGTTGTTAGCCTTGGCATCGGCTAGGCGAGTGTCGGAGTTGGCAGCTTTGTCTCACAAAAGCCCCTATCTGGTTTTCCATGTGGATAGAGCAGAATTGCGGATTCGTCCTCAATTCTTGCCCATGGTGGTTTCATCTTTTCATATGAACCAACTATTGTGGTGCCTGTGGCTACGCGAGACTTGGAGGATACCGAGTCCCTTGATGTGGTCAGGGCATTGAAAATTTATGTGGCCAGAACGGCTCGGGTTAGAAAAACAGAGGCACTGTTTGTCCTGTATGCAGCCGACAAGGTTGGCGCTCCTGCTTCGAAGCAGACTATTGCTCGCTGGATCTGTAACACGATTCAGCAGGCCCATTCTACGGCTGAATTGCTGTTACCAAAATTAATAAAGGCCCACTCCACTAGGAAGGTGGGTCCTTCTTGGGCGGCTGCCCGAGGGGTCTCTGCATTACAGCTGTGCCGAGCTGCTACTTGGTTGGGTTCTACAAGTTTGATACCCTGGCTGAGGAGGACCTCATGTTTGCTCAATCGGTGCTGCAGAGTCATCCGCACTCTCTTGCCCGTTTGGGAGCTTTGGTATAATCCCCATGGTCCTTACGGAGTCCCCAGCATCCTCTAGGACGTAAGAGAAAATAAGATTTTAAACCTACCGGTAAATCTTTTTCTCCTAGTCCGTAGAGGATGCTGGGCGCCCGTCCCAGTGCGGACTACATGTGCAAGACTTGTATATAGTTTTTGCTTACATAAGGGTTATGTTACAGTTTTGATCAGTCTCGGGCTGATGCTGTTTTGTTTCATACTGTTAACTGGTTCGTATATTCCAAGTTATACGGTGTGGATGGTGTGGGCTGGTATGAATCGTGCCCTTAGATTAACAAAAATCCTTTCCTCGTACTGTCCGTCTACTCTGGGCACAGTTTCTCTAACTGAGGTCTGGAGGAGGGGCATAGAGGGAGGAGCCAGTGCACACCCATACCTAAAGTTCTTTTTTAGTGCTCATGTCTCCTGCGGAGCCAATCTATTCCCCATGGTCCTTATGGAGTCCCCAGCATCCTCTACGGACTAGGAGAAAAAGATTTACCGGTAGGTTTAAAATCTTATTTTTACTGTTATATTGTTAGGTTATCTGGACAGAATCACTTTTCAGTATTATAATAAATAAGATCAATAGATCAATTTATCAAGAGAGCGTATTCGCAATTTATTATATCATAAAATTTCCATAAAAATTACACAGTTTAAAATACACACACGCACAGTAAAAATTACATACAATATTACTCTGTATTTGCAATAAAAAACTATGGCTCCTATAATGAATAAGAAGTGGTTATAATCACCATTTGTTTATAAATTCCTTAATTCAGCTGGATCCAATCCTTTTGATGTGCATAAAAGGGCTAATTGTTAAATGCTTGTAACAAACAGTATACCATCCACGTCTCCTTTAGGGTACACCAGTTATTGGCAAGTTAAATCCCTGGTGCTAGAATTAATGAGCATTGTCCACCTTATAAAGCCTTCACAGGTAACAGCACAGAAGGACTATACGTGATGAGGAGACACAGTGTAGTATGATTCAAAGCCCTGATTGCGGTCGGATAATGTCTCTAAGAGGCAGGGAAGGGAGGGCGCTGTAAGCGCTGGAAATCACAGCGTTCTGCCTGACCCATCTCTGAAGAATGCCGCTGCACTTGTCATGTATAGGAGTTCAACATATTACTTCCAGCCGGGAGAGGCATTTATTTGCAGACCTCTTGGCTAGGTAATTTAGCATACCTGCCGTCCCTTGGTTCGCCGGCGTGATGGTTGGGAAGAATGAACTCCAAAATACTCTGTGACCCGCTGAGAATATGTTCAGTGCAAGTCCAAAAGGGTTCCGGCTGACTCTCCGACATGAAGAATACAGACAGCGAAAAGACCGACAACAGAAACCGAAAGACACCAGTTAGACAGTAGTGAGAGACCGACAGTTAAAAGTCAGACAAAGTTAAAATAAGGACAAAGGAAAGCCTGACAAGACCAACAGTCCGACAGAACAAAGACTGACAGTTCATAAGTCAGACAACAGTCACATCGAACACCTCTAAACCGACATCGCATAAATCGACAACACAACAGACCGACAAGTCCTTCATCAGACAAGATTTATACCGAAACACAACAGACCGACAGTATATATGCAGACACACAAAAGACCGACAAAACACAAGTCAGACGTGCATTTGACCAACATGACAAAAACCTGACCGTGCATACATAGACAGTAAAAAAGACCGACAATTAATCAAACAGACCTCGATAATATCGACAAGTAAAAGACCGACAGTGTATGCATAGACAGGCAAATGATCGACAAATCATAAAACAGACAGCAATAATACCGACACATAAAAGACCGACATCATATACCTAGACAATACATACATATAAAAAGAATAAAATAATACCGGAACGCAAAACACAGACAGATTATTAGGACAGGGGCCAATATATCGATATCATAGTTTCTGAGACTTTCATTTCCCCAAGACTACCCTCCTACATACATGTCGCTGCGTACACACCTGTACCCTCAGCTCCAAATAGGTTAGGCGGGTTGACGGTGGTCACCCCAACAGCCCACGGCGCTACCCTCATCCGTGGAACTACAGGTCCCAGCCACACCTGTCAGCCTTACAGCTACCAAGCCCAAACCATACAGGCCAAAGTCATGAGTGCAAGGTCAAGCCACACCCCCCCACCCTTTCCCGCAAAGCACCCCATCCCCTCAGTCACCCCTCTTCCGTCCGCCTCCCCCCCCCACCCCCGCGATGTCTGGGCGCCCTGTCCTGGACACCTCCATCGTCACCCCAGCAACGGCACCATGCCGTCTAACCTCAGACGCGCCTACGCTAACAGCGTTACCCCCGGTGCTGCCCTCATCCGTGGAACTACAGGTCCCAGCCACACCTGTCAGCCTTACAGCTACCAAGCCCAAACCATACAGGCCAAAGTCATGAGTGCAAGGCCAAGCCCCACACACCCCCACCCTTCCCCGCAAAGCACCCCATCCCCTCAGTTACCCCTCTTCCAAAAGCCCCCCCCCCCCCCCGCGATGTCTGGGCGCCCTGTCCTGGACGCCTCCATCGTCACCCCAGCAACGGCACCATGCCGTCTAACATCAGACGCGCCTACGCTAACAGCGTTACCCCCGGCGCTACCCTCATCCGTGGAACTACAGGTCCAAGCCACACCTGTCAGCCTTACAGCCACCAAGCCCAAGCCATACAGGCCAAAGTCATGAGTGCAAGGCCAAGCCCCACACCCCCCCACCCTTCCCCGCAAAGCACCCCATCCCCTCAGTCACCCCTCTTCCGTCCGCCAAATCCCCCCCCCCACACACACACACCCCTCAGTAGCTATTGTTGGCACGGGGGGCCGTCCAAGACAAGACGCTATGAGTCCCGTCCACCCGCAATAGCTATTGAGAGCGTTGCGTCCAGGTATGGTGGCGACGCCGTGACTGAGTGTACAGGGGTGGTTAGGAGAACTACAAGTCTCAGGACAGATGATAAGGGCCTGTGTGGAAATCATTAAACATGCACAGTGTTCATGTTCATTATTTTATTGATGCTCTGGTGTTGCGGGGTGAACCCTACCCCCCTCCCCCCCACCCCCCCTCAGTAGCTATTGCTGGCGAAGGGGGGCCGTCCAAGACGAGACGCTATGAGTCCCGTCCACCCGCAATAGCTATTGAGAGCGTTGCGTCCAGGTATGGTGGCGACGCCGTGACTGAGTGTACAGGGGTGGTTAGGAGAACTACAAGTCTCAGGACAGATGATAAGGGCCTGTGTGGAAATCATTAAACATGCACAGTGTTCATGTTCATTATTTTATTGATGCTCTGGTGTTGCGGGGTGAACCCTACCCCCCTCCCCCCCACCCCCCCTCAGTAGCTATTGCTGGCGAAGGGGGGCCGTCCAAGACGAGACGCTATGAGTCCCGTCCACCCGCAATAGCTATTGAGATCGTTGCGTCCAGGTATGGTGGCGACGCCGTGACTGAGTGTACAGGGGTGGTTAGGAGAACTACAAGTCCCAGTTATGTGTAATATTATTTTTTGATAATGAATGTTTGTCGGTCTTGAGCTTATCTGATTTATGTCCTGTCGGACTTTAAAATGTCTACATATGTTTTGTCGGTCTTTTGTTTGTGGGTCTTGAGCTTATCTGACTTATGTCCTGTCGGACTTTAAAATGTCTATATATGCTTTGTCGGTCTTCAACAGTGTCTGTGTAATACATATCTAATTGATAATTGTCGGGCTTTTTTAATGTCTGCATACACGCTGTCGATCTTCGAGAGGTCGGTTTACTTTCATTGTCTAAGTTATCTATGTCGAGGTATGATTAATGTCGAACCATAGTTTGACGGTAAAACTAAATTGTCTGACAATCACTGTCGGACTAATCTTTGTCGGGAAAAATTGATTCGAACCGCTATACCACACCCGTCCAAAATGCCTATTTCTCCTTCCTTACATGTTTCTCCGCCGATATGCAATGGCAGTTTCATCAGAAGTTCTTCTACTGAACTCTTATACATGACAAGTGCAGCGGCAGTCAGGGCTTTGAATCATACTACACTGTGTGTCGTCTTCTGTGCTGTTACCTGTGAAGGCGTTATAAGGTGGACAATGCTCAGTGATTCTAGAACCAGGGATTTCACTTGCCAATAACTGGTGTACCCTAAAGGAGACGTGGATGGTATACTGTTTGTTACAAGCATTTAACAATTAGCCCTTTTATGCACATCAAAAGGATTGGATCCAGCTGAATTAAGGAATTTATAAACAAATGGTGATTATAACCACTCCTTATTCATTATAGGAGCCATGGTTTTTTATTGCCATTACAGAGTAATATTGTATGTAATTTTTACTGTGCGTGTGTGTATTTTAAACTGTGTAATGTTTATGGAAATATATTGATATAATAAATTGCTAATGCGCTCTCTTGATAAATTGATCTATTGATCTTATTTATAATTTTTTTTTTCTTGTATTGCAGGAGAGTACTGCTAAATTGGGAGTGGCATTACAATTATTATATAAAAATTGGTTAAGCTTGGTGGCTTGGAAGCGCTGGGACTTCGGTGTTGTACTTTTCAGTTATAGTCTGGGCTGTGTAGTAATAGCATGAGCATCTCTGTTACGTAGGAGACTGCGAGCCAGTGAAGAAGATATATAGAAGTTTAGATTTTTAGGCACTGGCTGCCTACTATTTTTTTTTTTAGTTCCAGAGTACGCACCATAAAGTAGTTTGTAATAAATTATGCTTATGTGTTAATTTGCACATGTAATGCTGGGCATACAGTATAGATACAATAATCTGGCTGATCTGCCAGTTATCGGTAAATCTGCCAGAAAGTTGTAGTTTTATAATTTTGCCCAATCAATAATTATCGGTCTTTCGAGCAGCATGTCTGATAGATCCGATAATTGATCAGCTGCATCTGGCAGCGTATACACTTCCCCCGAGCCACCGTCATTTCCCTTGTTCCTTCACAGGAGGAACGGGAAAATGTCTCCTCCCCAGGGAAGTAACACGGATATTATGTGGCCATCACTGTGAAATATCTCAGTGTATGCCCACGATATTTGTCAAAAAAGCGGTCCCCTTGATGAAGTCAGAGAGACGAAACGCATTGGGTGTACCTTATTGACTCTTCATACTAAGATAAGCTCCAAGTTCTCATTTTTATAGCTACACATGGTTATTTTATCTGTATCCTATATATATTTTTTATAGTCTTTCTTTTTTTATCTTACTTTTTAATGTGTCCCTGATAAAATATATATGTATATTGGTTTTTACTCCGGTGTTTAGAATAAAATTTTCTCATACGTCCTAGAGGATGCTGGGGTCCATTTCATGACCATGGGGTATAGACGGTTCCGCAGGAGCCATGGGCACTTTAAGACTTTTCAAGGGTGTGAACCTGCTCCTCCCTCTATGCCCCTCTTCCAGACCTCAGTTTTAGAAATGTGCCCAGGCAGACTGGATGCACTCCAGAGGAGCTCTACTGAGTTTCTCTGAAAAGACTTATGTTAGGTTTTTTATTTTCAGGGAGAACTGCTGGCAACAGTCTCCCTGCTTCGTGGGACTGAGGGGGCAGAAGTAGGAACCAACTTCCTAAAGAGTTTCATGGCTCTGCTTCTGGCTGACAGGACACCATTAGCTCCTGAAGGAAACTGAACGCTAGCCGTGCCTAGATGCTCACTCCCACAGCACGCCGTCACCCCCCCTCACAGAGCCAGAAGTCAGAAGACAGGTGAGTGTTAGAAGACAGATCTTCAATCAAGAAAGTGACGGCTAAAGGTACCGCGCGGTTGGCGGCTGCGCAGCGCGCCATGTTGCCCACACATACACAGGCACTGCAGGGAGCAGAGCGCGGGGGGGGGGGGCGCGGTGCGCCCTGGGCAGCATGAAACCTATGGAAACTGGCATAAATAAGGGGCATAAGTTGCCGAGGCACAGTCCTACCCCCACCAGTATAAAAAAATTACCTCATAAAAGCTGAGGAGAAACGCGCTATTGAAGAGTGGAGCTTCCTTCTCAGTCAACCAGCACACTGCTCAGTGCCATTTTCTCTCTCTCCTCAGGCTGCAGAGACAACGCTGGTCAGGGTGCAAAACGGGGGGGGGCACAGTGAATTTAGTGCTATATAATTGTGTGATTAGCATTATAAAAGCGCTGCATGTCAGTGGGCATTTTGTGTTCACAGACATTGTGTTACTGGCACTGGGTTGTGAACTGGCAAATCCTATCTGTGTTCCTCTGACAGATTTTACTGTGGTCGAGAAAGGGGTTTGTGGGAACCGCACCGGTCTATCAATGGTTTTTGTATGAATAGAAATCTGAATAATGTCCTCTGAGAAACTAAAATTTTTGTTTCAGAATTACTTCGGATTAAGGTAACTGTACATATAGAAAGATACTGTATCTTTTCAGGTGCACTGAATTTTGTTACCATTCAGTGGTGCTCCCATGAGTCAAAAAAGTATCAGAGAAGGAATACCAAATAAAGAGAGATGGAAAAGAAGTAGACTCTTGTTTGGGAGCACTCAACCTCAGAAGGACTAAAGTATATTAATGTCTTATACTGATAAAATCATAATTTTAATAATTTCTTAGTAAAAT
The DNA here is from genome assembly GCF_028390025.1 of Pseudophryne corroboree. Taxonomy (NCBI): domain Eukaryota; kingdom Metazoa; phylum Chordata; class Amphibia; order Anura; family Myobatrachidae; genus Pseudophryne; species Pseudophryne corroboree. The sequence continues at coordinate 258,618,877 of NC_086445.1, forward strand.
ATGTAGAATTATCGGAGTTAAGTAAATATGTGATTCAAGACTATTAAGCAAAAATATTTATATAGATTAGAGTAGATAATTATCAAAAATTGCTATAATATAATATAAGCCGGAAAATATTTGATATGGTCAAAAGGATGTCACCTTCTTGTCTCAGTAGTGTCCGTCATAGAGAATATATGACCATCATTCATACTGCAAGAATCCCAAGTGGAAAAATAGTTGCAGAAAATTAAATCATAGGTCATATGGATCCGAGTACCTATCTGTGACATATATTTTGGCAGCAAAATTTATTTGCAGGACCAGGATGCTCCAAGGTGGTCTCCCATCCAAGTACTAGTCCGGCCCTCCACTGCTTGGCTTCCAAGATCGGAAGAGATTGGGCATCTCCAGTGGGGTATGTCCGCAATTTTTTAAGCTAGCCCTTTTGTTTGTCACCTTAAACAGGAAATAAAATTGATCGTATTTTCCACAAAAATAGGGGACGGACACACATGTGACAATTAGGCTCAAATATACAAATTGGATATAACATTTGAAAGTAGAGGAAGAAACAACAGAGCGCCTATAGTGTAGTATCCTTTAGTGAAATTTTTGTCACATGCAAGAATAATATTGCGTACCGGATTACGGCTTGACACAGTGCCTGTCGATCCCCTGGTCTTTTGAGTCCAATCTTCTGTCGGAGTCTATATAGAGTCAGGAGACAAGGAATCGCTATATGGCGTAGTAATTACTCAGTAAGTGGGGTCAGGTTTAGTATGTCACATAAGCTTACATGCGTACCAGATAAAGCAATGATTCGTGCATATCAGTATTGGTGTATATTATCTTGGTCCTTCTCAGAGGGATGTTGTCATAGGATAGCCTGATCTCCACGCACACTGGGAGTCAGTGTGCGTGGAGATCAGGCTATCCTATGACAACATCCCTCTGAGAAGGACCAAGATAATATACACCAATACTGATATGCACGAATCATTGCTTTATCTGGTACGCATGTAAGCTTATGTGACATACTAAACCTGACCCCACTTACTGAGTAATTACTACGCCATATAGCGATTCCTTGTCTCCTGACTCTATATAGACTCCGACAGAAGATTGGACTCAAAAGACCAGGGGATCGACAGGCACTGTGTCAAGCCGTAATCCGGTACGCAATATTATTCTTGCGTGTGACAAAAATTTCACTAAAGGATACTACACTATAGGCGCTCTGTTGTTTCTTCCTCTACTTTCAGATTTCCGTTTGGGCCACGAATACCTAGTGGCACATTTTGAAGAACTGAGCAGCCACCCGTTAAAACGGGGAGAGTGTGGACTTTTGACTAATCAAACCTTGAACTAGTTGAACAAAACTTACTTACTGGACTGGTCATTTGACCTATTTATTCTGGACTGCAGATTGCACTTTTTACAGTGAGATATTACGTATAAATTTGACGAGCGCACTGATCCACTCATTTGTGGATATAACATTTATTTGGCAAAACAATGTGGAGGCCACAGATATCCAAACAAGGTAAATCCTTCCTTATTTATGCAGTACTATACACCAGTCAATTATGAGTGAATGATAAGCTCACTCACAGTAGTGCTGTTTAAATATGTAAAACTAGGCATGCGTTTATCACCAGGAATAATCCCAAGATTACTACAAAGAATCCTTTTATAGTTGATGGGTTTGCATCTATATTTTTCTGACAACCAATAATCCACCATTGGTATATACGTCTGAGGTATACAGATGAAAGCAAATGTTGCAGTAACAGGGTGTTCCAAAGTGGTCTCCCATCTAAATACCAACCCTGCCCACCACTATGTAGCAATCATGCTTGGATGCAATTAAGCACCTTTAGTGGGGTATATCCCCTATACTGTGGGTCTGTCCCCTATAAGTCCCGGAGTGTCTTTGGTGTGGTTGTGCACGTGTGTGACATGTCTGTGGCAGGGAATCTCTTCCTCTATGGAAGACATGTTAGAGACACAGAGGTGTAATATGACACCAAGAGCCTGACTGGGTTAAAGGTTACATGATAGTGTGAATCACTACTGAATCTCATACAGAAAACTGAATATAATCTGTTGAAGATGTGATTTTTAATAGTTCTGCCTTTCATCCACAGGGACCCCTCTGGGTCACATACAAATTTGCACAAGTAGTAAAAATTGATACCGACAAGGACTCTGATTCCTGTGTCGACACTAGTGATTCCAGGGGAATAGGTTCTAAGTTAGCAAAAAAGCATTCAAAACATGTTTGATCTATAAAGGTGGTGTTAGAAGTTACGAAGCCCCTCTTTTACCACAAGGAGAGGGTTTACTTTAGTAAAGAAGTAATGTAATTTTCCCTCCACCTCAGGAGTTGAACAGTCTCTTGGAGGGAGTCTGATTTAACCTGAAAATAAATTTCAGATTCCCAAAAGGAATTCAGGCAGCTTACCTTTTTCCAAAAGGTGGGAGTCACCCCGCATTTTAGACAGGTCCCTGTCATAAAAGAGAAAAGGTGTTTCTCCCTGCGCCTGGAATGGCTTCACTTAAGGAGCCGACAGGCGCAAGTGAGTGAGGTGATCTATTGATGTGGCCAATGGGACACTACTCAGGCCTACCATTGTCTGTGCGTGGGTGAGTAGTGCTATTGAAAAGTGGTCAGAAAACTTGTTATTAGACATTGACACAATAGATGGAGACGAGATACTCCTACGTTAGGTCATATCAAAGACGCTGCTGCGTACGTACTAGAAACCATGAAATATATTGGTCTCTTGGGATCAAGAACCGCTACCATGGCAGTATCGGCTCGGAGGGTGTTGTGGATTCGCAAGTGGAATGCTGATGCAGATTCCAAAAGAAATATGGAGGCTCTCCTGTATAAAGGTGAGGCCTTGTTTGGTGATGGGCTGGGTGCGTTAGTCTCGGCGGCTACCGCAGGTAAGTCGACATTCTTGCCTTATGCTCCTACATCGGCGAAAAAGACACATCACTCTCGCATGCAGTCCTTTCGGCCAACAAATACAAAAAGGCCAAAGGTTCCCCCTTTTTTGCAGGTAGGGAAATGGGAAAAGGAAAGAAATCCGCAGCGTCTCCCAGATCGCAGGAGCAGAAGTCCACCCCTGCTTCTGCCAAATCTGCAGCATGAAGCTGGGGCTCCCTTGCGGGAGTCCGCTCGGGTGGGAGCACGTCTGAAACTTTTCAGTCAAATCTGGATTCAATCTGGCCTGGACCCATGGGTCTTACAAATAGTGTCCCATGGGTACAAACTAGAGTTTCAAGACGTCCCCCCATGCCGATTTTTCAAATCGACCTTGCCAGCTTCTCTTCCAGAATGAGAGGCAGTAACAACGGCAATTCAAAAATTATGTCAGGATCAGGTCATTGTCCTGGTACCCTTGTCACAGCAAGGAGAAGGTTTTTATTCAAGCCTCTTCGTAGTTCCGAAGCCGGACGGCTCGGTCAGACCGATTTTTTTAAACCTGAAAAATCTGAATCTCTACCTGAAAAGGTTCAAGTTCAAGATGGAATCCCTGAGAGTAGTGATTTCCAGTCTGGAGGAGGGGGACTTCATGGTGTCAGTAGACATAAAGGATGCTTACTTGCATGTTCCCATTTATCCTCCTCACCAAGCTTATCTGAGACTCGCAGTACAGGATTGCCATTACCAGTTCCAGACGTTGCCTTTCGGACTCTCCACGGCACCAAGGATATTCACCAAGGTTATGGCGGAGATGATGGTCCTCCTTCATCAAAAAGGAGTCAATATAATTCCTTATCTGGACGATGATCTGATAAAAGCGAAATCCAGGGAACAGTTGGTGCAGAACATCGCACTCTCCCTGTCAATACTCCAACAACACGGTTGGATCATGAATTTTCCAAAGTCGCAGTTGGAACCGAAGACAAGATTGTCCTTTTTAGGGATGATTCTGGACACAGAAGTACGGAGAGTATTTCTTCCAGTGGAAAAGGCTCTGGAAATCCAGAAAATGGTCAAACAAATATTGAAACCAACAAGCGTGTCGATCCATCAATGCATTCGGTTGTTGGGGAAAATGGTAGCGCCTACGAGGCCATACAGTTTGGCCGATTTCATGCCAGATTATTCCAGTAGGACCTGTTGGACAAGTGGTCCGGATCCCACCTACACATGCACCGGAATAATCCTGTCCCCCAAAGCCAGGATTTCGCTCCTGTGGTGGCTACACAATTCTCACCTACTAGAGGGACGCAGGTTTGGGATTCCCGACTGGGTCCTAATAACCACGGATGCAAGTCTCCGAGGCTGGGGAGCTGTCACACAGGGGGAAAGCTTCCAAGGAAAATGGTCAAGTCAGGAAGCCTGCCATCACATAAACGTGCTGGAATTGAGAGCCATTTACAACGGCCTTCTACAAGCGGTACATCTTCTTCAAGATCATCCCGTGCAGATCCAGTCGGACAATGTAACAGCAGTCGCGTACATAAACAGGCAAGGCGGAACGAAAAGCAGAGCGGCAATGGCAGAGGTGACAAGGATTCTCCTCTGGGCAGAAAGACCTGTAAGAGCTCCGTCAGCAATTTTCATTCCGGGAGTGGACAACTGGGAAGCAGACTTCCTCAGCAGACACGATCTCCATCCAGGAGAGTGGGGCCTCCACCAAGAAGTCTTCGCAGAGGTGACAAGTCTTTGGGGAGTTCCTCAAGTAGATGATGGCATCTCGTCTAAACAAGAAGCTTCAGAGATATTGTTCCAGGTCGAGAGTCCCTCAAGAAATAGCAGTGGATGCACTGGTGACGCAGTGGGTGTTTCGGTCGGTATATGTTTTCCCTCCACTTCCACTGATTCCAAAAGTTCTCAAAATAATAAGAAGAACAAGAGTTTGAGCAATCTTCATTGCCCCAGACTGGCCAAGGAGGGCTTGGTATCCAGATCTTCAGGAGTTTCTCATAAAAGATCCTCGGCCTCTTCCTCCTCGATAGGACCTACTACAGCAGGGGCCATGTGTGTATCAAGACTTACCACGGCTACTTTTGACGGCATGGCTGTTGAGCGCCGGATCCTAGCCCGAAAGGGTATTCCCAAGGAAGTCATCCCCCACTCTTATTCAGGCCAGGAAAGGGTAACGTCTAAACATTACCACCGTATTTGGAGAAAATATGTGTCTACGGAAGAGTTTGAGTTGGGACGTTTTCTTCATTTTCTGCAGGCTGGTGTGGATGCGGGCCTTAGATTGGGGACAATCAAGGTCCAGATTTCGGCCTTATCAGTTTTCTTTCAAAAACAATTGGCCTCCTTTCCAGAAGTTCAGACGTTCGTGAAAGGGGTTCTGCACATCCAGCCTCCATTTGTTCGTCCAGTGGCCCAATGGGACCTTAATGTGGTGTTGCAGATCCTTCAATCAGATTGGTTTGAACCTCTGCAGGAGATAGAATTGAAGTTTCTCACTTGGAAAGTGGTGATGCTTTTGGCCTTGGCATCCGCAAGGCGGGTGTCTGAGTTGGGGGCCTTGTCTCACAAGAGCCCTTACCTGATCTTCCATGAAGATAGGGCAGAGTTAAGAACTCGTCAACAATTTCTTCCAAAGGTGGTTTCGTCCTTCCACATAAACCAACCTATTGTGGTGCCAGTAGCTACTGACACTTTCACTGAGTCACAGTCTCTAGATGTGGTTAGAGCTTTGAAGATTTATGTCGCAAGGACAGCTCGGTTACGGAAAACAGAGGCTCTGTTTGTCCTGTATGCTCCCAGCACGCTTGGGTGTCCTGCTTCTAAGCAGACTATTGCGTGTTGGATCAGAGGAACGATTCAGCATGCTCATTCTACGACTGGATTGCCGTTACCTACGTCGGTGAAGGCCCATTCTACTAGGAAGGTGGGCTCGTCCTGGGCGGCTGCCTGGGTGGTTTCGGCATTGCAACTTTGCCGAGCAGCTACTTGGTCAGGGTCAAACACTTTTGCTAAATTTTATAAGTTTGACACTTTGGCTGATGAGGACCTCAAGTTTGGTCAGTCGGTGCTGCAGGGTAATCTGCACTCTCCCGCCCGTACTGGAGCTTTGGTATAAACCCCATGGTCATGAAATGGACCCCAGCATCCTCTAGGACGTATGAGGAAACAGGATTTTAATACCTACCGGTAAATCCTTTTCTCCTAGTCCGTAAAGGATGCTGGGCGCCCGACCCAGTGCGTACTTTACCTGCAGTTTTGTTCAGTTAGTTACACAAGTGTGTTACATTTGTTTTCAGAATGTTGCTGCAAATGGTTCATGCCTGTTGGCGTGTGTTATGTTGAATGCCATGTTGTGCGGCATGGTTGAGGTGTGAGCTGGTATGAATCTCACCATTAGTATAAAAGTAAATCCTTTCCTCGAAATGTCCGTCTCCCTGGGCACAGTTCCTATAACTGAGGTCTGGAGGAGGGGCATAGAGGGAGGAGCCAGTTCACACCCTTGAAAAGTCTTAAAGTGCCCATGGCTCCTGCGGAACCGTCTATACCCCATGGTCATGAAATGGACCCCAGCATCCTCTACGGACTAGGAGAAAAGGATTTACCGGTAGGTATTAAAATCCTGTTTTTTTGTTATATACACTGCTAAAAACAAACGTATTTTGGCTCATTTTGCTCAATATTAAGATATAAATATTTTTTTCAGTTCTTAACTTCGGTTTTATCACCATTCTCTATACTTTTTAGCCTTCCTTTCAAACAATGTTATAAACACTGCTGGTCGCTGTCACCCCTATTCCTAGATCTATGTGTATGTATATGTGTGTGTGTGTGTGTATATATATATATATATATATATATATATATGGGTATATGTATGTGTGTGTGTGTGTGTGTGTGTGTGTGTATATATATATATATATATATATATATATATATATATATACAACAAATCTGAGGGCGCTAACAGCTTGTTAATCTATTACAAACAATCCAATTGATTTTAAAATATATTCATAAAACAGAATACTTTCTCCAATTCACAGTATTAATGACATTATCACCATACAGTGATACATATATATATATATATATTTCTCTAACGTCCTAGTGGATGCTGGGGACTCCGTCAGGACCATGGGGAATAGCGGCTCCGCAGGAGACAGGGCACAAAAGCAAGCTTTTAGGATCACATGGTGTGTACTGGCTCCTCCCCCTATGACCCTCCTCCAAGCCTCAGTTAGGTTTTTGTGCCCGTCCGAGAAGGGTGCAATCTAGGTGGCTCTCTTAAAGAGTTGCTTAGAAAAAGTTTTTAGGTTCTTTATTTTCAGTGAGTCCTGCTGGCAACAGGCTCACTGCATCGAGGGACTTAGGGGAGAGAATTTCAACTCACCTGCGTGCAGGATGGATTGGATTCTTAGGCTACTGGACACCATTAGCTTCAGAGGGAGTCGGAACACAGGTCTCGCCCTGGGGTTCGTCCCGGAGCCGCGCCGCCGACCCCCTTGCAGATGCTGAAGATTGAAGAGGTCCGGAACCAGGCGGCAGAAGACTTTTCAGTCTTCCTCAGGTAGCGCACAGCACTGCAGCTGTGCGCCATTGTCTGTCAGCACACTTCCCACAGCGATCACGGAGGGTGCAGGGCGCGGGGGGGGGCGCCCTGGCAGCAATGTAGAATACCTGTATGGCGAAAAATACATCACATATAGCCCTTGAGGCTATATGGATGTATTTAACCCCTGCCAGACTTCACAATCTCCGGAGAAGAAGCCCGCCGAAAAGGGGGCGGGGCCTATTCTCCTCAGCACACAGCGCCATTTTCCCTCACAGAAAGGCTGAGGGGAAGGCTCCCAGGCTCTCCCCTGCACTGCACTACAGAAACAGGGTTAAAACAGAGAGGGGGGGCACTGATTTGGCGATATACATATATATTAAATGCTATATGGGAGGAACACTTATATAAGGGTTGTCCCTGTATAATTATAGCATTTTGGTGTGTGCTGGCAAACTCTCCCTCTGTCTCCCCAAAGGGCTAGTGGGTCCTGTCCTCTATCAGAGCATTCCCTATGTGTGTGCTGTATGTCGGTACGTGTGTGTCGACATGTATGAGGAAAATGTTGGTGAGGAGGCGGAGCAAATTGCCTGTAATGGTGATGTCACTCTCTAGGGAGTCGACACCGGAATGGATGGCTTACTTATGGAATTACGTGATAATGTCAACACGCTACAAGTGGGTTGACGACATGAGACGGCCGGCGAACAAATTAGTACCGGTCCAGGCGTCTCAGACACCGTCAGGGGCTTGTAAAAACGCCCATTTACCTCAGTCGGTCGACATAGACCCAGACACGGACACTGATTTCAGTGTCGACGGTGAAGAAACAAACGTATTTTCCTTTAGGGCCACACGTTAAGGGCAATGAAGGAGGTGTTACATATTTCTGATACTCCAAGTACCACAAAGAAGGGTATTATGTGTGAGGTGAAAAAACTACCTGTAGTTTTTCCTGAATCAGATAAATTAAATGAAGTGTGTGATGATGCGTGGGTTTCCCCCGATAGAAAATTATTGGCGGTATACCCTTTCCCGCCAGAAGTTAAGGCGCATTGGGAAACACCCCTCAGGGTGGATAAGGCGCTCACATGCTTATCAGAAAAATATCCTAAAAAGTATACACACACATGCTGGTGTTATACTGTGACCAGCGATCGCCTCAGCCTGGATGTGCAGAGCTGAGGTGGCTTGGTCGGATTCCCTGACTAAAAATATTGATACCCTTGACAGGGACAGTATTTTATTGACTATTGAGCATTTAAAGGATGCATTTCTATATATACGAGATGCGCAGAGGGATATTTGCACTCTGGCATCAAGAGTAAATGCGATGTCCATATCTGCAAGAAGATGTTTATGGACACGACAGTGGTCAGGGGATGCAGATTCCAAACGGCACAAAGATGTATTGCCGTATAAAAGGGGAGGAGTTATTTGGGGTCGGTCCATGGGACCTGGTGGCCACGGCAACTGCTGGAAGATCCACCGTTTTTTACCCTAAGTCACATCTCTGCAGAAAAAGACACCGTCTTTTCAGCTTCAGTCTTTTCGTCCCTATAAGATATCTGCCCAGGGATAGAGGAAAGGGAAGAAGACTGCAGCAGGCAGTCCATTCCCAGTAACAGAAGCCCTCCACCGCTTCTACTAAGTTCTCAGCATGACGCTGGGACCGTACAGGACCCCTGGATCCTACAAGTAGTATCAAAGGGGCACAGATTGGAATGTCGAGGCGTTTCCCCCCTCGCAGGTTCCTGTAGTCTGCTGTACCAATGTCCCCCTCCGACAGGGAGGCAGTATTGAAAACAATTCACAAGCTGTATTCCCAGCAGGTGATAATAAAATTACCCCTCCTACAACAAGGAAAGGGGTATTGTTCCACACTATAGGGTGGTACTGAAGCCAGAAGGCTAGGTGAGACCGATTCTAAATCTGAAAAATTTGAACACTTACAAGGGTTCAAATCCAGATGGAGTCACTCAGAGCAGTGATAGCGAACTGGGAACAAGGGGACTATATGGTGTCCCGGGACATCAGGGATGCTTACCTCCATGTCCCAAAATTTGCTTTTCTCACCAAGGGTACCTCAGGTTCGTGGTACAGAACTGTCACTATCAGTTTCAGACGATGCCGTTGGAGTGTCCAAGGCACCCCGGGTCTTTACCAAGGTAATGACCGAAATGAGGATTCGTCTTCAAAGAAAATGGACGACCTCCTGATAAGAACAAGGTCCAGAGAACAGTTGGAGGTCGGAGTAGCACTATCTCAAGTAGTTCTACGACAGCACGGGTGGATTCTAAATATTCCAAAACCGCAGTTGTTCCGACGACACGTCTGCTGGTCCTAGGGATGATTCTGGACACAGTCCAGGAAAAGGGTGTTTCTCCCAGAGGAGAAAGCCAGGGACTTATCCGAGCTAATCGGGATCCTCCTAAAACCAGGAAAAGTGTCAGTGCATCATTGCACAAGAGTCCTGGTAAAAAATGGTGGCTTATTACGAAGCGCTTCCATTCGGCAGATTTCACGCAAGAACTCTTCAGTGGGATCTGCTGGACAAATGGTCCGGATCGCATCTTCAGATGCATCAGCGGATAACCCTATATCCAAAGACAAGGGTGTCTCTCCTGTGGTGATTACAGAGTGCTCATCTTCTAGAGGGCCGCAGATTCGGCATTCAGGATTGGATGCTGGTAACCACGGAGGCCAGCCTGAGAGGCTGGGGAGCAGTCACACAGGGGAAAAATTTCCAGGGAGTGTGATCAAGTCTGGAGAATTCTCTCCACATAAATATACTGGAGCTAAGAGCAAATTTGTAATGCTATAAGCTTAGCAAGGCCTCTGCTTCAAGGTCAGCCGGTATTGATCCAGTGGGATAACATCACGGCAGTCGCCCACGTAAACAGATAGGGCGGCACAAGAAGCAGGAGGGCAGTGGTCAAAACTGCAAGGATTTTTCGCTAGACGGAAAATATGTGATAGCACTGTCAGCAGTGTTCATTCCGGGAGTGGACGACTGGGAAGCAGACTTCCTCAGCAGGCACGACCTCCACCCGGGAGAGTGGGAACTTCATCGGGAAGTTTTCCGCATGATTGTGAACCGTTGGGAAAGACCAAAGGTGGAAATGATGGCGTCCCGCCCGAACAAAAAACGGGACAGGTATTGCGCCAGGTCACGAGACCTTCAGGCGATAGCTGTGGACGTCCTGGTAACACCGTGGGTGTAACAGTCGGTGTATGTGTTCCCTCTTCTGCTTCTCATAACCAAGGTATTGAGAATTATAAGACGTAGAGGAGTAAGAACTATACTCGTGGCTCCGGATTGGCCAAGAGGGACTTGGTACCCGGAACTTCAAGAGATGCTCACAGAGGACTAATGGCCTCGGGAGCTAAGATGGGATTTGCTTTCAGCAAGAACCATGTCTGTTCCAAGAGGAACCGTGGCATCTGCCTCTAAGAAAGGACCTGCTCCAGCAGGGACCTTGTCTGTTCCAAGACTTACCGCGACTGCGTTTGACGGCATGGCGGTTGAACACCGGATCCTAAGGGAAAAGGCATTCCGGAAGAGGTCATACCTACCCTGGTCAAAGCCAGGAAGGAGGTGACCGCACAACGTTATCACCACATGTGGTGAAAATATGTTGCGTGGGTGAGGCCAGGAAGGCCCCACGAAAAAATTTCAACTAGGTCGATTTCTGCACTTCCTGAAAACAGGAGTGTCTATGAGCCTCAAATTGGGGTCCATTAAGGTTCAAGTTTCGGCCCTGTAGATTTTCTTCCAGAAAAAATTGGCTTCAATTCCTGAAGTCCAGACGTTTGTCAAGGGAGTATTGCATATACAGCCCCTTGTGTGCCTCCAGTGGCACCGTCGGATCTCAACGTAGTGTTGGGATTCCTCAAATCATATTGGTTTGAACCGATCAAATCTGTGGATTTGAAATATCTCACATGGAAAGGGACCATGTTGTGGCCCTGGCCTCGGCCAGGCGATTGTCAGAATTGGGGGCTTTGTCTTAAAAAAAGCTCATATTTGTTTTTCCATTCGGACAGGGCAGAACTGCGGACTCGTCCCCAGTTTTCTTCCTAAGGTGGTGTCAGCGTTTCGCCTGAAACAACATATTGTGGTGCCTGCGGCTACTAGGGACTTGGAGGACTCCAAGTTGCTAGACGTTGTCGGGGCCCTAAAAATATATATATATATATATATATATATATATATATATATATATATATATTTCCAGGACGGCTGGAGTCAGAAAGTCTGACTTGCTGTTTATATTGTATGCACCCCAAAAGATGGGTGCTCCTGCTTCTAAGCAGACTATTGCTCGTTGGATTTGTAGTACAATTCAGCTTGCACAGTCTGTGGCAGGCCTGCCACAGCCAAAATCTGTCAATGCCCATTCCACAAGGAAGGTGGGCTCATCTTGGGCGGATGCCCGAGGGGGTCTCGGCTTTAAAATTTTGCCGAGCAGCTACGTGGTCAGGGGGGAACACGTTTGTAAAATTCTACAAATTTGATACCCTGGCTGAGGAGGACCTGGAGTTCTCTCATTCGGTGCTGCAGAGTCACCCGCACTCTCCCGCCCGTTTGGGAGCTTTGGTATAATCCCCATGGTCCTGACGGAGTCCCCAGCATCCACTAGGACGTTAGAGAAAATAAGATTTTACTTACCGATAAATCTATTTCTCGTAGTCCGTAGTGGATGCTGGGCGCCCATCCCAAGTGCGGATTGTCTGCATTACTTGTACATAGTTATTGTTACAAAAATCGGGTTATTATTGTTGTGAGCCATCTTTTTTAGAGGCTACTTCATTGTTATCATACTGTTAACTGGGTTCAGATCACAAGTTGTACGGTGTGATTGGTGTGGCTGGTTTGGGTCTTACCCGGGATTCAAGATCCTTCCTTATTGTGTACGCTCGTCCGGGCACAGTACCTAACTGAGGCTTGGAGGAGGGTCATAGGGGGAGGAGCCAGTACACACCATGTGATCCTAAAAGCTTGCTTTTGTGCCCTGTCTCCTGCGGAGCCGCTATTCCCCATGGTCCTGACGGAGTCCCCAGCATCCACTACGGACTACGAGAAATAGATTTATCGGTAAGTAAAATCTTATTATTAGAAGGGATAAAGAATAATTTGACCAGGCTGAGCACAAATCTGTGAACTTGTCAGCAACACAAATGAGTACATAAACTCAACTGTAGTCATTTTATGAAAGCATGCATGAAAGAGTACCCTTAACTAAGTGGTATTCTCGCAATATTTGTTAATGGGTGCATGGAGGGATGGGGGCTTGGACTGTACACCCTAAGGCTGGTTACACACTTGTGTGACCAGCAATCGTGCTGATGTGCAGGGCGATTATAATTTGCCCTGTGCATCAGGAGATTGCCTGTACACACTAGGCAGAAATTAATGAACGACAAAATGATCACTGTTCTGTCCTTCTTTAACATTCACTGTATTGCATGTGAGGTCGTGTGATTGGCCGTGCAACATGGGCAATCACATGGCCTCGCATGTGACCCGCGGAAGTGTGCAATCGGCCACACACATGGCACGATATGGACGATTTGACGTTCCAATTCACCCGGAATGGATAAATAGACATGATATCATACAAGTGTATACCCAGCTTAATTCTAAACATAATGAGAGGTGCTACCTGTTGAGACTTGTAGTTCTACATAAAAAAATGCAGGTGCACCTCTCATTATGTTTAGAATTAGGGTACATGCAGTCCAAGCTCCCCATATAGTGTTTCATGTGTACACTTGAAGGTGGAGACTTCTTCAACTTGGATTAGCATCCCTCCCACCTGCCCAAGGGTGTTTTTAATTTTCATGGGTTTCAGGCAGTTGCAGACTGCAAATTGGAAAAGGCACTATGAAGGGCAAGTCCTGAATAAATGTATATCATTTGTCAGTTTTAGGTATGAGTTTGGGGCGTGGGGGCTGCCTGGGTTGGTGTGACCAATGTAACACTTTTTAACACCCTGATTAGTACCTCTCCCCTATGTAACACTCTGAACACTTAGCTGCTGCTTCTCACTAATTTAACCTTTTAACACTTAAACATCTCACTGTTGCGATGCCTGGGGGGTCCGATGCTCTGGGCTTGAACCTTAGGAATGATAGGAACCCACCAGAGGAAATCACCTGGTCGCAATTGGAGAGACCATATTTTTGGCCAAAATTCAGCAACGCACCTCAATTTAACGGTTATATTGCAGAGTTTATTATAATTATTCTGAATAGCAGTGTTTTAGTACTTAGAGTGTGCATTTTCTCTTTTTTTCTTTGTTAATGGGTGCACCGGATCTGGTAGCATGCTGGCATTTAATATTTATTTAGTAATTGTAAATGTGCTATGAAGAAAGCATGGATTCTGTCAAGTTTGGAACTGCTGGTAGAGCGTAAGTTTATATCTGAGCGTTCAGTATTATTATTCTATACATTTTGGGAAAAAGTGCTAAAGCAGCAATAAATGTAATGACATTTTGCGCTGACTTTTAAATAATTAATGATAAACTGTAGCTATAAATAGGAACTGCTTAATTGCGATATGTATTTTCAGTATGTGTCTGGCCTGTATGCTTATCTTCATTGCTTTGCCACATATCTATATAACTGTGGGCCATTGGTGAACTATGAAAATAAAGCAGGAACACCTCTCTTGTCTATGCTATAGCCCTTTCTGGAATACTGTTCCTTAGTAGATGGCTGTGGTTTATATTAGGGCCTGCCAGCTGCTATAATATGCTTTAAACTTTTACATTTTCACATGCCCCTTCACCTTGTATCTTTTATGTGTGTTCTTTAATAAAACTCAGCAGGTCCACAATTTACTACACAAGCTCACAGCGATCATTGCAAGAAAAGCATCATGGGGAACATCTTTGGAAATCTGCTGAAAAGCCTAATTGGGAAGAAGGAAATGAGAATACTTATGGTGGGACTTGATGCTGCTGGAAAGACCACCATATTGTACAAACTGAAGCTTGGAGAGATTGTCACTACCATCCCAACCATAGGTACTGTATGTTTCCACTGGACTGTAGTAATACATTGTGTGCACATAGTGCCTTTTAGTGTCAGTGGTTTCTTGGCTGGTAAAGTAATTGTAAGTGAATTCCTGCGTTAAAGTTATAAATCATAGTGACATGTAATCAGTGAAAAATTCAATGTAAGTTTTACGGTTATTTTTATTTATTGGGGACTTTGTGTCATAGAAGAAATTACACATACCATCTAGAATTGTGGTTGTAACCGATGACTGTGTGACCTGCATTGGACTTCAGTACCTTTATCACAGTGCACCCAAGTTTGGTATTAATCAAGAGCCCTTAAGCCAGGGCAAAATGTAGTTAAGTGGAATGCAAAAAAAGTATCCCAGCATGGTATAGTACATGCTATCTGGGATCTGTGGTTTACATAACAGTGCTTTTAAAGATACGCAACTTATTTAACTACTAATGTAATAGTACTCTCATTACTGACACACATCCTCCCGTTGTTCCTGCTCACATACTCTTTAGCACCACACTAGAGTTCCCTTTATAAGGGGGATATCCAATTAGCCCCAGTCCGGTTTTGGACGATAAAAACGGCCTGATTTCTCTGGCTGGGTCCACAGGATTATCCACAGGATAACATTGGGATATGCCGGAGCGACAGCGGAAATGGCACCAACACGGTCACGAGCTTTCTGGCCTCCCAGGATGCATCGGGGCTTCACCATATAATCCCGCCCACTGACTCGGTCAAATCAGTTTTTTGTTTGGTGCGGCAGGAGCCGGACCATGGTCACAGGGCTGCTGTAGATAAAGCAGCCTGAAGCTTTTTATTATTTTATTTTTATAGTCTTACTATGGTGTTTTTTTTTTTTTGAGCGACTTTTTCCTAACAGCGTCTTAAACGCATACGGGAAAGAGTCGCTCCAACAACTCCCCACTGGGTTGCAACAACGCTTACCTTCGCGGTACAGTGCTGTCTCGACGGGCGTCTGTGTCGGATGTTCTAGCAGGTCCAGCAGACGTAACCAGGCTGTGGCCGGAGCATGGGGGGAAGTTAAGTCTATGGATTTCCTCTTACTAGGGGGGTCCAGACACAGCTACACTGTATTGGTGGAGACTACAATCAGTGTGTTGATGCGCCGAACACCTCGAGTGCGACAGCGCTACGCTCTAGGGATCATAAGCGCCAGGACTAGGTTGAGGCCGCGATCCTTAAAGTTTAAGTCAACGGGGGGAATCGGACAGTCCCTCCTCCAAGTTCATGACCAGTTTCCGCGCGCCCGAATGACCTCACTTCCGTCTCAGACGCTACCACGAGGGTACTCGGTTGCAGCTGAGACGCTGCGGTTGTGTACACTAGAAAACCGCCTAGACCGAGTCGCAGGCCTTAGCGTCTGTATACACGTGTAACTCACTGAGCGCCCGTGTCCGTCAGTGAGCGTCCGTGTCTTGCATCAGTTATCCGAAAGGCAGTGTACACCAGTAGCGCCTGAATCTACTCAGCGTCTGCAAGCGTATTTGTTTGGATATGGAAGTGTGGTGAGTCTCCCTGTATACCGCTCTACGGAGGAAGGGTATACAGTACTAAAAATTCTCTCTACTTGTTAGTATGAATTGTTAATTTTCAGTACATATTGCATATGAGATCTGTATATTACTGAGGTTTCTGCATGTTATGTTTAAAAAAATCAGTTAAAACAGAACTGCAATTTTCCTACTTACTTGTAAGTTGTTATGGTGGTTGTATTCTCATATGACAATGTCTAATGCCTTAACATGTGACTGACTGCTAGTATGTGTGCTGACTTTTCTATGTCGTCAGTCCTGTTCTGACCTTCAAATCAGGTGCACGGTTGTGGTCAGATTGATCTCACTTCTATATATCCATATATAGGTGATTTTCAGTCACAAATTGTGTAGTCATTAACAGATTATTACCATGTCTGTGAGCGGCAAAAGTGACAAGGAGAATTTATCAGGCACTCCTACATCCCTAACATGCTTATCTTGTAAAACAGGGATAATTGGTATGGACCAGTTGGTCACTTATGAGGGGTTGTGTGCGAACTGTTTTGGTTTTCAGCAAAGAAAAAAACAGGATTTGGTTCAACAACCAACAGAGCCACCATGGAATATGTTTGCGAAGACTTTGTCTTCAATAGCGGACAGGTTAACTCCGGTAGCGCCACCCCAGGGGTTAGGTTACACTATTAACCCATACATGCAGCTCCCTCCTCACAGAGCCGGAAGATAGAAGCCGGGTGAGTATGTGAAGATAGAAGAATTCAGAGGCGGCAGAAGACTTCGGTTCTTCACTGAGGTAACGCGCAGCGCCATTGCTCCCACACAACACACACACAGCAGGCACTGTAAGGGTGCAGGGCCCCCCGCGCCCTGGGCAGCAAATAAACCTCCGATCTGGCTGAAATATAGATATAGAGGCTCTATACTATATATATATATATATATATATATATATATATAAGAGATCCCCCGCCAGTTTTGAAAGATTTTAGCGGGACCGAAGCCCGCCGCTGAGGGGGCGGAGCTTGATCATCAGGACTCACCAGCGCCATTTTCTCCACAGCACACCGCTGAGAGGAAGCTCCCTGGACTCTCCCCTGCTGAACACGGTGAAAGAGGGTTGGAAAGAAGGGGGGGGGGGCACATAATTTGGCGCAGTGTAATAATAAAAAAAGCGCTATCTGGGTAAAGATAATTTCTCTATCGTCCTAGTGGATGCTGGGGTTCCTGAAAGGACCATGGGGAATAGCGGCTCTGCAGGAGACAGGGCACAAAAGTAAAGCTTTCCGATCAGGTGGTGTGCACTGGCTCCTCCCCCTATGACCCTCCTCCAGACTCCAGTTAGATTTTTGTGCCCGGCCGAGAAGGGTGCAATTCTAGGTGGCTCTCCTAAAGAGCTGCTTAGAGAAAGTTTAGCTTAGGTTTTTTATTTTACAGTGAGTCCTGCTGGCAACAGGATCACTGCAACGAGGGACAGAGGGGAGAAGAAGTGAACTCACCTGCGTGCAGGATGGATTGGCTTCTTGGCTACTGGACATCAGCTCCAGAGGGACGATCACAGGTACAGCCTGGATGGTCACCGGAGCCGCGCCGCCGGCCCCCTTGCAGATGCTGAAGTAAGAAGAGGTCCAGAATCGGCGGCTGAAGACCCTTGCAGTCTTCTAAAGGTAGCGCACAGCACTGCAGCTGTGCGCCATTTTCCTCTCAGCACACTTCACACGCAGTCACTGAGGGTGCAGGGCGCTGGGGGGGGCGCCCTGGGAGGCAAATGTAAACCTATATACTGGCTAAGAATACCTCACATATAGCCCCCAGAGGCTATATGGAGATATTTAACCCCTGCCAAACTTCACTAAAGAGCGGGAGACGAGCCCGCCGGAAAAGGGGCGGGGCCTATCTCCTCAGCACACAGCGCCATTTTCTCTCACAGAAAGGCTGGAGAGAAGGCTCCCAGGCTCTCCCCTGCACTGCACTACAGAAACAGGGTTTAAACAGAGAGGGGGGGCACTAATTGGCGATATAAATATATATATAAAGATGCTA
Organism: Pseudophryne corroboree; assembly: GCF_028390025.1. Taxonomy (NCBI): domain Eukaryota; kingdom Metazoa; phylum Chordata; class Amphibia; order Anura; family Myobatrachidae; genus Pseudophryne; species Pseudophryne corroboree. Next base: position 258,636,941 of record NC_086445.1, read on the forward strand.
TTAGGGAGAAACACTTATATAAGGTTGTCCCTATGTAATTATAGCGTTTTTTTGGTGTGTGCTGGCAAACTCTCCCTCTGTCTCTCCAAAGGGCTAGTGGGTCCTGTCCTCTGTCAGAGCATTCCAGGTGTGTGTGCTGTGTGTCGGTACGTGTGTGTCGACATGTATGAGGACGATGTTGGAGGAGGCGGAGAAATTGCCTGTAAGGGTGATGTCACTCTCTAGGGAGTCGACACCGGAATGGATGGCTTATTTAGGGAATTACGTGAGAATGTCAACACGCTGCAAGGTCGGTTGACGACATGAGACGGCCGACAAACAATTAGTACCGGTCCAGGCGTCTCAGAAACACCGTCAGGGGTTTTTAAAAAAACGCCCATTTACCTCAGTCGGTCGACACAGACACAGACACGGACACTGAATCCAGTGTCGACGGTGAATAAACAAACGTATTCCTCATTAGGGCCACACGTTAAGGGCAATGAAGGAGGTGTTACATATTTCTGATACTACAAGTACCACAAAAGATGGGTATTATGTGGAAGTGAAAAAACTACCTGTAGTTTTTCCTGAATCAGATAAAATAAAATGAAGTGTGTGATGATGCGTGGGTTTACCCCGATAGCAAATATTGGCGTTATACCCTTTCCCGCCAGAAGTTAGGGCGCGTTGGGAAACACCCCTTAGGGTGGATAAGGCGCTCACACGCTTATCAAGTGGCGTTACCGTCTCCAGATACGGCCGCCCTCAAGGAGCCACCTGATAGGCAGCTGGAAAAATATCCTAAAAAGTATATACACACATACGGTGGTTATACTGCGACCAGCGATCGCCATCAGCCTGGAGATGCAGTGCTGGGTTGGCTTGGTCGAATTCCCTGACTAAAAATATTTTATTGATATAGAGCATTTAATAGGATGCATTCTATATATATACTGTATGCGAGATGCACAGAGGGATATTTGCACTCTGGCATCAAGATAAGTGCGTTGTCCATATCTCCCAGAAGATGTCATGGACACGACAGTGGTCAGGTGATACAGATCCCATACGGCACATAGAAGTATTGCCGTATAAAGGGAAGGAGTTATTTGGGGTCGGTCCATCGGACCTGGGGGCCACGGCTACAGCTGGGAAATCCAACCTTTTTACCCCAAGTTACATCTCAGCAGAAAAAGACACTGTCTTTTCAGCCTCAATCCTTCCGTTCCCATGTGGGCAAGCGGGCAAAAGGCCAGTCATATCTGCCCAGACATAGAGGAAAGGGAAGTAGACTGCAGCAGGCAGCCCCTTCCCAGGAAAAGAAACCCTCCACCAGTGGGGGGGTAGTCTCAAGAGTCTCAGCGCGCAGTGGGATCACTCGCAAGTTGACCCCTAGATCGTACAAGTATTATCCCAGGGGTACAGATTGGAGAGTCGAGACATTTTTTCCTCGCAGGTTCCTGAAGCCTGCTTTACCAACGGCTCCCTCCGACAGGGAGGCAGTATTGGAAAAAAATTCACAAGCTGTATTTCCAGCAGGTGATAATCAAAGTACCCCTCCTACAACAAGGAAAAGGGTATTAGTCTTCCACACTATATTGTGGTACTGAAGCCAGAAGGCTTGGTGAGACATAGTCTAAATCTGAAATCTTTGAACACTTACATAAAAAGGTTCAAATCAAGATGGAGTCACTCAAAGCAGTGATAGAGAACCGGAAAAAAGGGGACTATATGGTGTCCCTGGACATCAAGGATTACCTCCATGTCCAAATTTGCCCTTCTCAACAAGGGTACCTCTGGTTCGTGATACAGAACTGTCAATATCAGTTTCAGACGCTGCCGTTGAATTATCCACGGCACCCCGGGCCTTTACCAAGGTAATGGCCGAAAAGATGATTCTTAAAAGAAGAAAGGCATCTTAATTATCCCTTACTTGGACGATATCCTGAAAGGGGCAAGTTTCCAGAGAACAGTTGGAGGTCGGAAAAGAACTATCTAAAGTAGTTCTACGACAGCACGAGTGGATTCTAAATATTCCAAAAATCGCAGCTGTTTTCCGATGATACGTCTGCTGTTCCTAGGAATGATTCTGGGCATAGTCCAGAAAGAGGTATTTCTCCTGGAGGGGAAAGCCAGGGAGTTATCCGACCTAGTCAGAAACCTCCTAAAACCAGGCCAAGTATCAGTGCATCAATGCACAGGAGTCCTGGGAAAAATGGTGGCTTCTTACGAAGCGATTCCATTCGGCAGATCTCACGCAAAAACTTTTCAGGGGGATTTGCTGGACGAATGGTCCGGATCGCATCTTCAGATGCATCAGCGGATAACCCTGTCTCCAAGGACAAGGGTGTCTCTTCTGTGGGGGCTGCAGAGTGCTCATCTTCTAGAGGGCAGCACATTCAGCATTCAGGACTGTGTTCTGGTGACCACGGATGCCAGCCTGAGAGGCTGGGGAACAGTCACACAGGGAAGAAATTTCCAAGGAAGTGTGGTCAAGTCTGGAGATTTCTCTCCACATGAATATACTGGAGCTAAGGGCAATTTACGATGCTCTGAGCCTAGGAAGAACTCTGCTTCAAAGTCAACCGGTGCTGATCCAGTAGGACATCATCATGGCAGTCGCCCACGTAAACAGACGGGGCGGCACAAGAAGCAGGAGGGCAATGACAGCAAGGATTCTTCGCTGGGCGAAAGATCATGTGATAACACTGTCAGCAGTGTTCATTCCGGGAGTGGACAACTAGGAAGATTTCCTCAGCATGAATGAATTCCACCCGGAAAAGTGGGAACTTCATCTGGAAGTTTCCACATGTTTGTAAACCGTTGGGAAAGACCAAAGGTGGTTATGATGGCGTCTCACATGAAGCGCCAGGTCTAGAGACCCTCAGGCAATAGCTGGGACGCTCTGGTAACACCGTGGGTGTACCAGTCGGTGTATGTGTTCCCTCCTCTGCCTTTCATACCCAGTGTATGGAGAATGATAGGAAGGAGAGGAGTAAGAACTATACTCGTGGCTCCGGTTTGGCCAAGAAGAACTTGGTACCCGGAACTTCAAGAGATACTAGAAAGGATCTTGATTCAGCAAGAATCATGTCTGTTCCATGACTTACCGCAGCTGCGTTGACGCCAGGGCGGGTGAACGCCGGATCCTAAGGGAAAAAGGCATTCCGGAAGAGGTCATCCCTACCCTGGTCAGAGCCAGGAAGGAGGTGACCGCACAACATTATCACCGTTTAGGTGAAAATATGTTCCATGGTGTGAGGCCAGGAAGGCTCCACGGAAGAATTTCAACTAGGTTAATTCCTACATTTCCTGCAAACAGGAGTGTATATGGGTCTCAAATTGGGGTCCATTAAGGTTCAAATTTCGACCGGTCGATTTTCTTCCAGAAAGAAATTGGCTTCAGTTCCTGAAGTCCAGAAGTTGTTAAGGGAGTACTGCATATACAACCCCCTTTTGATGTCTCCAGTGGCACTGGGCGATCTCAACGTAGTTTGGGATTCCTAAAATCACATTGGTTTAAACAACTCAAATCTGTGGATTTGATATATCTCACATGGAAAGTGACCATGCTGTTGGTCCTGGCCTCGGCCAGGCGAGTGTCAGAATTGGCGGCTTTATCTCATAAAGCCATATCTGATTGTCCATTCGGACAGAGCAAAGCTGTGGACTCGTCCCCAGTTTCTCCCTAAGGTGGTGTCAGCGTTTCACCTGAACCAGCTTATTGTGGTACCTGCGGCTACTAGGGACTTGGAGGACTCCAAGTTGCTGGATGTTGTCAGGGCCCTGAAAATATAGTTTCCAGGTCGGCTGGAGTCAGGAAATCTGACTTGCTGTTTATCCTGTGTGCACCCAACAAGCTGGGTGCTCCTGCTTCTAAGCAGACTATTGCTCGTTGGATTTGTAGTACAATTCAGCTTGCACATTCTGTGGCAGGCTTGCCACAGCAAAAAAAAAAAAATGTAAATGCCCATTCCACAAGGAAGGTGGGCTCATCTTGGGCGGCTGCCCGAGGGGTCTCGGCATTACAACTCTGCCGAGCAGCTACGTGGTCAGGGGAGAACACGTTTGTAAAATTCTACAAATTTGATACCCTGGCAAAAGAGGACCTGGAGTTCTCTCATTCGGTGCTGCAGAGTCATCCGCACTCTCCCGCCCGTTTGGGAGCTTTGGTATAATCCCCATGGTCCTTTCAGGAACCCCAGCATCCACTAGGACGATAGAGAAAATAAGAATTTACTTACCGATAATTCTATTTCTCGGAGTCCGTAGTGGATGCTGGGCGCCCATCCCAAGTGCGGATTATCTGCAATACTTGTACATAGTTATTGCTAACTAAATCGGGTTAGTGTTATTGTGAGCCATCTTTTCAGAGGCTCCCCTGTTATCATACTGTTAACTGGGTTCAGATCACAGGTTGTACAGTGTGATTGGTGTGGCTGGTATGAGTCTTACCCGGGATTCAAAATTCCTCCCTTATTGTGTACGCTCGTCCGGGCACAGTATCTAACTGGAGTCTGGAGGAGGGTCATAGGGGGAGGAGCCAGTGCACACCACCTGATCGGAAAGCTTTACTTTTGTGCCCTGTCTCCTGCGGAGCCGCTATTCCCCATGGGCCTTTCAGGAACCCCAGCATCCACTACGGACTCCGAGAAATAGAATTATCGGTAAGTAAATTCTTATTTTTTTCCCCGGGTCACTGGCGCTGGGTGTGTGCTGGCATACTCTCTCTCTCTCTGTCTCTCCAAAGGGCCTTGTGGGGGAACTGTCTCAGAATTCCCTGAGTGTGTGGTGTGTCGGTACGTGTGTGTCGGCATGTCTGAGGTAGAAGGCTCTCCTAGGGAGAAGGTGGAGCAAATGTGTGTGGTGTCCTGACTGGTTGGATATGTGGAATGTTTTAAGTGCTAATGTGAATTTATTGCACAAAAGGTTGGACAAAGCTGAGTCCAGGGAGTGTACAGGGAGTCAAGTCCTGCCTGCCACTATGTCGCAGGGACCTTCTGGGTCTCAAAAGTGCCCACTATCCCAAATGGTAGACACTGATACCGACACGGATTCTGACTCTAGTGTCGACTGCGATGATGCAAAGTTACAGCCAAAATTGGCTAAAAGTATTCAATATATGATTATTGCAATAAAGGATGTGTTGCATATCACAGATGAACCCTCTGTCCCTGACACGAGGGTGCGCATGTATAAGGAAAAGAGACCTGAGGTAAACTTTCCCCCATCTCATGAGCTGAACGAGTTATTTGAAAAGGCTTGCGAATCTCCAGACAAGAAACTGCAGATTCCCAAAAGGATTCTTATGGCGTATCCTTTCCCAAATACGGACAGGATACGGTGGGAATCCTCCCCAAGGGTGGACAAAGCGTTGACACGTTTATCCAAAAAGGTAGCGCTACCATCTCAAGATACGGCAACCCTCAGGGATCCTGCTGATCGCAAGCAGGAGACTACCTTGAAGTCCATTTATACACATTCTGGTACCTTACTCAGACCAGCGATAGCGTCGGCTTGGGTTTGTAGCGCTGTAGCAGCATGGACAGATACCTTATCGACAGAAATTGAGACCCTGGATAAGGACCATTTTATTGACCCTGGGTCATATTAAAGATGCTGTCTTATATATGAGAGATGCTCAAAGAGACATTGGCCTACTGGGTTCTAGAGTCAACGCTATGGCGATTTCTGCTAGACGAGTCCTATGGACCCGACAATGGACGGGTGATGCCGACTCGAATAGGCATATGGAGGTTTTACCTTACAAGGGTGAGGAATTGTTTGGGGAAGGTCTCTCGGACCTAGTTTCCACAGCCACGGCAGGTAAATCAACTTTTTTGCCTTATGTTTCCTCACAACCTAAGAAAGCGCCACATTATCAGATGCAGTCCTTTCGATCGCATAAAAACGAGAGTACGGGGATCGTCCTTTCTGGCCAGAGGTAAGGGCAGGGGGAAAAAGCTGCCAACCACAGCTAGTTCACAGGAGCAGAAGTCCTCCCCGGCCTCTACAAAATCCACCGCATGACGCTGGGGCTCCGCTGAGGGAGTCCGCCCCAGTGGGGGCACGTCTTCGACTTTTCAGCCACATCTGGGTTCACTCACAGGTGGATCCCTGGGCAATAGAAATTGTTTCCCAGGGTTACAAGCTGGAATTCGAAGAGGTGCCTCCTCGCCGCTTTTTCAAGTCAGCCCTACCAGCTTCTCTCCCAGAGAGGGAGATAGTTTTAAATGCAATTCACAAATTGTGTCTTCAACAAGTGGTGGTCAAAGTTCCCCTGCTGCAACAAGGGATGGGGTATTACTCAACCCTGTTTGTAGTCCCGAAACCGGACGGTTCGGTCAGACCCATTTTAAATTTAAAATCCTTAAACCTATACTTAAAAAGGTTCAAGTTCAAGATGGAATCGCTCAGAGCGGTCATCGCCAGCCTGGAAGGGGGGGGATTATATGGTGTCCCTGGACATAAAGGATGCATACCTTCATGTTCCCATATATCCACCTCATCAGGCATACCTGAGATTTGCGGTACAGGATTGTCATTACCAATTTCAGACATTGCCGTTTGGGCTTTCCACGGCCCCGAGGATTTTCACCAAGGTAATGGCGGAAATTATGGTGCTCTTGCGCAAGCAGGGTGTCGCAATTATCCCATACTTGGACGATCTCCTGATAAAAGCGAGATCACGAGAGCAGTTGCTGTACAGCGTATCACTCTCGCTGAAGGTGTTACAACAACACGGCTGGATTCTCAACATTCCGAAGTCACAGTTGGTTCCTACGACTCGTTTGGCCTTCTTAGGCATGATTCTAGATACGGACCAGAAAAGGGTTTATCTTCCGATAGAAAAGGCCCAGGAACTCATGTCTCTGGTCAGGGACCTATTGAAGCCAAAAAGGGTGTCAGTGCATCACTGCACTCGAGTCCTGGGAAAGATGGTGGCGTCTTATGAGGCCATTCCCTATGGCAGGTTCCATGCGAGGACTTTCCAATGGGACCTACTGGACAAGTGGTCCGGGTCACATCTACAGATTCATCAGATGATCACCCTGTCCCCCAGGGCCAGGGTATCTCTCCTGTGGTGGCTGCAGAGTGCTCACCTTCTAGAGGGTCGCAGGTCCGGCATTCAGGACTGGATTCTGGTGACCACGGACGCGAGCCTCCGAGGTTGGGGAGTAGTCACACATGGAAGAAACTTCCAAGGTCTCTGGTCAAGCCAGGAGACTTGTCTTCACATCAACGTCCTGGAATTGAGGGCCATATACAACGCCCTCCGTCAAGCGGAGAATTGCTTCGCGATCTACCGGTTCTGATTCAGTCAGACAACATCACCGCAGTGGCTCATGTAAATCGCCAAGGCGAAACAAAGAGCAGAGTGGCAATGGCGGAAGCCACCAGGATTCTTCGCTGGGCGGAAAATCATGTAAGCGCACTGACAGCAGTGTTCATTCCAGGAGTGGACAACTGGGAAGCAGACTTCCTCAGCAGACACGATCTACATCCATGAGAGTGGGGACTTCATCAGGAAGTCTTCGCACAGATTGCAAGTCTGTCGGGACTGCCCCAGATAGACATGTTGGCGTCCCGCCTCAACAAGAAACTACAGAGGTATTGCGCCAGGTCAAGAGACCCTCAGGCGGTGGCAGTGGACGCCCTGGTGACATCGTGGGTGTTCCAGTCGGTCTATGTGTTTCCTCCTCTTCCTCTTATCCCCAAGGTGTTGAGAATAATAAGAAAAAGAGGAGTACAGGCAATTCTCATTGTTAGATTGGCCGCGAAGGGCCTGGTATCCGGATCTGCAGGAAATGCTCACAGAAGATCCGTGGCCTCTTCCTCTAAGACAGGACCTGTTACAACAGGGGCCCTGTCTGTTCCAAGACTTACCGCGGCTGCGTTTGACGGCATGGCGGTTGAACGCCGGATCCTAGCGGAAAAAGGCATTCTGGATGAGGTCATTCCTACTCTGATAAAGGCTAGGAAGGACGTGACAGCAAAACATTATCACCGGATTTGGCGGAAGTATGTTTCTTGGTGTGAGTCCAGGAATGCTCCTCCGGAAGAATTCCATCTGTGCCGTTTCCTTCACTTCCTACAGACTGGAGTGAATTTGGGCCTAAAATTAGGCTCCATTAAGGTTCAGATTTCGGCCCTATCCATCTTCTTTCAGAAGGAATTGGCTTCTCCCAGAAGTACAGACTTTTGTTAAGGGAGTGCTGCATATTCAGCCTCCTTTTGTACCTCCAGTGGCACCCTGGGACCTTAACGTGGTGTTGCGGTTCTTTAAGTTTCACTGGTTTGAACCACTTAAAACGGTGGAATTAAAATATCTCACTTGGAAAGTGGTCATGTTGTTAGCCTTGGCATCGGCTAGGCGAGTGTCTGATTTGGCGGCTTTGTCTCACAAAAGCCCCTATCTGGTTTTCCATGTGGATAGAGCAGAATTGCGGACTCGTCCTTAATTCTTGCCCAAGGTAGTTTCATCTTTTCATATGAACCAACTATTGTGGTGCCTGTGGCTACGCGAGACTTGGAGGATTCCGAGTCCCTTGATGTAGTCAGGGCTTTGAAAATTTACGTGGCCAGAACGGCTCGGGTCAGAAAAACAGAGGCACTGTTTGTCCTGTATGCAGCCAACAAGGTTGGCGCTCCTGCTTCTAAGCAGACGGTTGCTCGCTGGATCTGTAACACGATTCAGCAGGCTCATTCTATGGCTGGATTGCCGTTACCAAAAACTAGGAAGTTGGGCTCTTCTTGGGCGGCTGCCCGAGGGGTCTCGGCATTACAGCTGTGCCGAGCTGCTACTTGGTCGGGTTCAAACACCTTTGCAAAGTTTTACAAGTTTGATACCCTGGCTGAGGAGGACCTCATGTTTGCTCAATCGGTGCTGCAGAGTCATCCGCACTCTCCCGCCCATTTGGGAGCTTTGGTATAATCCCCATGGTCCTTACGGAGTCCCCAGCATCCTCTAGGACGTAAGAGAAAATAAGATTTTAAACCTACCGGTAAATCTTTTTCTCCTAGTCCGTAGAGGATGCTGGGCGCCCGTCCCAGTGCGGACTACATCTGCAAGACTTGTATATAGTTTTTGCTTACATAAGGGTTATGTTACAGTTTGATCAGTCTTGGGCTGATGCTGTTTTGTTTCATACTGTTAACTGGTTCGTTTATTCCAAGTTATACGGTGTGGATGGTGTGGGCTGGTATGAATCTTGCCCTTAGATTAACAAAAATCCTTTCCTCGTACTGTCAGTCTCCTCTGGGCACAGTTTCTCTAACTGAGGTCTGGAGGAGGGGCATAGAGGGAGGAGCCAGTGCACACCCATACCTAAAGTTCTTTTTTAGTGCCCATGTCTCCTGCGGAGCCCGTCTATCCCATGGTCCTTACGGAGTCCCCAGCATCCTCTACGGACTAGGAGAAAAAGATTTACCGGTAGGTTTAAAATCTTATTTTCTCTAGTAGGAGCAGTGGTAAGACCTGCTATGGCTTCGGACTGGGTAGCAAAGGCAATGGGTGAATGGACAGAGGAACTAGTGAATGGCCTCTTTTCTCCTAATAGGGAGCAAGAGGATCTTTTAAGCCTTTTCAAGACAATCTGCCCAATACTTGGAAGAAGCAGCAATTGATATGGGTATAGTTGCTTCTAAAGCTTCAGCCTTGACAGTAGCCGCTCGTAGAGCAGTTTGGCTACGTACCTGGAAAGCAGATGCGGAATCCAAGAAAGAATTGGAAGCATTGCATTTCATTGGTAATATATTGTTTGGGAAACCATTATCGGATATCCTAGAATCAGAGGCTGAATAAAAAAAAAAGTCAGATTTCCGTCTACTTATAACCCTAAGACTAGGGGTTCAAAGTTTCGCTCATTTCGGTGGCAAAGCAAGGCGAAAGCTAAAGAGGAGTCTAAGCAGCCCCAGTCCAATAGATCGGCCAGGGGTAGGAAGCAATGGGCTAGTAGAAAGCCAGCTTCCAAGCCTGAGCAGAAACCATCAGCCTGAAGAGACGGGCCTCCGCCTGGAGGATTCCAGGGTTGGGGGCCGACTCCTTCATTTTGCACACATATGGCAACAGTCGACGACAGATGCTTGAGTGCAGAAGGTGGTATCTCAGGGGTATGGGTTCCCATTCAGGAAGCAGCCTCCTCAAAGATTTTTTTGCGCCAGCCCGTCTCGTATAGAGTCGAAGGCCAATGTCCTGCAAGAAGCAGTCCAAAAATTACTGCAGTCAGGTGTGATTGTCCCAGTACCTCCATCACAAAAGGGACAGGGGTTTTACTCCAATCTATTTCTAATCCAGAAGCCAAATGGGTCATTTCGACCAATTCTCAATCTCAAAATGTTAAACAAATACATTTGGATTCCAAGGTTCCACATGGAGACATTACGCTCCATAATGTTGGCTATGGAACCGGGAGATTACATGGTATCTCTGGATGTACAGGATGCTTACCTACATGTGTCTCATCAGTGCTACCTCAGGTTTGCCATCCTTCAGGAACATTTTAAGTTTCAAGCCTTGCCTTTCGGGCTAGCAACAGCACCCAGGGTGTTTACCAAGATTATGGTCGTTATGGCATCTTATCTCCGCAATCAAGGGATAAGAATATTCCCATACCTCGACGACTTGTTAATCCTAGCACATTCGCAGGAGTTACTTCTGAGCCATCTTCAACAGACAATAGTTTGTTTACAGAGACACGGGTGGCTCATAAATTGGGAAAAGTCGTCTCTGAATCCGTCACAGCGGATGGTTCATTTGGGGGCCATATTGGATTCAGACCTACAGAGAGTTTTCTTACCAGAGAAAAAGATGGTCAAGGTGCAGGTCATGACTCAGGAAGCGTTGCACGCCCATACAATGTCAGTCCATGCAGCAATGCGATGTTGGGTCTGATGGTATCAACCTTCGACATGGTGGAATATACGCAATTCCACTCCAGACCATTACAGTGCCTTATTCTGATCAAATGGACGGAAATCATCAGACAAAAGCAGATGATAAAGTTTCCAGTAAATGTAAAAAGGTCTCTAGCGTGGTGGCTACAGACAGACCATTTAAACAAGGGGAGACCCTTTTGGATAAAAGAATGGCAAGTCCTGACAACAGATGCCAGTCTGCAAGGCTGGGGTGCGGTACTCGGAAGCCTTTGGTTCCAGGGAAAATGGACCGCAAGGGAAAGTCGCCTGCCAATAAATCTGTTGGAAATAAGGGCCATTTACATGGCTCTAGTTCAGGCAAAGGACAGTCTGCAAGGAAGACCGGTCCAGATTCGCTCGGACAATGCGACAGCAGTAGCGTACCTCAATCATCAAGGAGGAACTCACAGCAAAAGATTGATGGAGGAAGTAACTCCCATTCTAAGATGGGCAGAACTCCATCTCCCAGCATTGTCAGCAGTGTTTGTCCCAGGTGTACTGAACTGGGAAGCGGATTTTCTCAGTCGACACACCATTCAGGAAACCAAATGGGCATTACACCCAGAAGTGTTTCAGACAATAGTGAACAGATGGGGTCTACCAGAGATAGACCTCATGGCGTCTCGTCTAAACAACAAAGTTCCGAAGTACGGATCGAGAACAAAGGATCCCGGAGCGGTCCTTGTAGACGCACTGTCAGTAGAATGGAAATTTCGTCTGGCATATCTGTTCCCTCCAATATCTGTTACCCAGAGTAGTGCGAAAAATAAAGCAAGCAAAGGGAGCAATAATTCTAATAGCTCCAGCTTGGCCAAGAAGGCATTGGTACACAGATCTACTGAGAATGTCCGTGGAAGCACCGATACTGCTTCCTCAACGTCCAGATCTGCTAATGCAGGGTCCTTGTTGTCACAGCCATCTGGATCGTCTCTGTCTTTGACGGCGTGGCTGTTGAAACCTCTATCTTAGAAGCTAGAGGATTTTCGAAACAAGTAATCCAAACTATGCTTAGAGCAAGAAAGCCTTCAGCTCGTGTGTATCATAGAATATGGCAAGCCTATATTCATTGGTGTACTGAAAAAAAGTTTGAATCCAAGATCTTTTAAAGTATCCAGGATTTTGGATTTCCTTCAAGCAGGATTAGATAAAGGTTTGAAAGTAGCTTCCTTGAGAGTTCAAGCATCAGCGTTAACTGTATGGTTTCAGCGAAAGATTGCTGATTTACAGGATGTACGTGCTTTCTTTCAGGGAGTTGTACATATTCAACCTCGATTTGTTCCTCCTGCAGCTCCCTGGGATTTGAATTTAGTTATTAAATTCCTCTAGGGTTTTCCGTTTGAACCGCTTAAGAGAGCAGATCTTAAATGGTTAACGGTTAAAGTGCTTTTTTTACTGGCAATGGCGTCAGCCAGAAGAGTGTCAGACTTAGGAGCGTTATCGTGTAAGTCTCCTTTCCTACGTTTTTTTCCAGATAACCAGTTCTCGTTCTGAGAACTGCTCTATCTTCCAAAGGTGGTTTCAAAGTTTCACCTTAATGAAGAGATTGTAGTCCCAGTCTTTCAGGTATCAGGACTTTCTGCGGGAGAAGCGTCGCTGGACGTAGTCCGAGCTTTAAGAATCTACATAAATCGTACTAGTGCCATCAGGAAAACAGATTCTCTCATCCTCCTCTACGGATTTCATAGAAGAGGATGGCCTGCTAGTAAACAGACGCTGGCAAGATGGCTCCGAATGGTAATATCAGAAGCTTATTTTCATGCAGATCTCCCTACTCCGGCTAATGTCTCTGCTCACTCTACACGTAAGGTAGGTCCTTCTTGGGCAGCACAACAGGGTGCTTCAGCAGAACAGATTTGTAAGGCAGCCACATGGTCTTCCATAAACACATTCATCAGACATTATGCCTTGGATACTTTTGCCTCTCATGACGCAGACTTTGGGCGAAAGGTCCTCCTGTCTAATCAGGAGCGTCCCCACCACTAAAACTGGCTTTGGGAATCCCAATGTTATCCTGTGGATAATCCTGTGGACCCAGCCAGAGAAATAGACGTTATGGTAAGTACTTACCGTTGATAATGTGATTTCTCTTATGTCCACAGGTATCCACAGGGGTCCCACCCTGACGCATCTGATTTGAGGATCTTGACAATCACTAAAACCTCTTCCCTCTTGTATGGAAGGGTGTGCATGTGTGTTATCGCCTAAATAGGTTTCTACCTGATGCTCCTGCCTAAATCGCTGTGGAAAGAACTGATTTGACTGAGTCAGTGGGCTGGATTATATGGTGAAGCCCTGATGCATCCTGGGAGGCCAGAAGGCTCGTGACCGTGTTGGTGCCATTTCCGCTGTCGCTCCAGCATTACCCAATGTTATCCTGTGGATACCTGTGGACATAAGAGAAATCACGTTATCAACTGTAAGTTCTTACCATAACGTCTATATTGCGATTAATGACCGATTAGTCATTATCACGGTATACTATTAGAGGCCAAAAACAGCCCGCGATCACGCGATATCACATAAGATCGGGGCAAAATCTCTGATCCCATGTGTTATTGCGGCTCTGGCAGCCGCTTATAGTGGATTATGCTGTGGGGGAGGACTTGTGAGATTTGGCAGTACATGCACCCGAAGCATTATCCGCGATAAAGTACCGACATTGTGGGGGGGGGGGGGAGAGTGCGCCGCATCTTGGGCTAACAGGATAGTCCCCGGCGATACAATTACCAGCGGTCATTGACAGCAGGTAATTGGATACCACCGTTAGAGTGTTGTGTGCATATAATGTTTACATTTCTGTTTCTATTAGCTATTTAATGTTAATTAAACAAACTCAAACACAATATTTCTCTCATCCTAGGCTTCAATGTAGAGACGGTAGAATACAAGAACATCAGCTTTACTGTGTGGGATGTGGGTGGTCAGGATAAGATCCGGCCACTGTGGAGACATTACTTCCAGAACACTCAGGGTGGGTTTCTATATCTTCTATATATTTAATGTGCGTAAGAATCTGTTTTGAATTCACCAGCGTGTGAGGTTTCTGTAAATTTAGTGTTAAACGTATTCTTCTTTCTGTGGAGTCAAAGGTTTAGTTATGTCGACCTTTTTATTTGTAAAATATGTTTGCATTGTTTGGGGGGCTCTGTACCATATTGTTAAATTGTCTGTACCAAACATGTCTGTCTGCTGCATATTCTACCAATAATGACTCTGGAGCAGCTATTATGGTGCCCATACACTTGTGAGATAATCGGTGCTAACCTTCGATTTTGACCGCATCTGTGAGAGAGATTGAAGGATTGTATGCACATTTTAGGTACCTTTCGACGCGATGCTCGGGCACGCCGGTCGAATCTCGCGTCTCAAGATAGTATGTGCTGCACTTAATATTTATCGAATCGCAGTGCGATCGCATGTGTTTTTAACAAGTGTATGGGCACCATTAGGCAGATGAGTTTCTTTGTTTTGATTTTGTTTCTTTTTCATTTTTAACAGTTGTTTTTTGTTTTGTTTTTAAAGACATGAGCGCAATAAGTTTACATAAAATAAACAAGTATTGCACACGTATTCCTGGTTTTATTTGAATTGTGTCTGTGCTGTGTAATAAATGTCTCCCTTTGTATAAAATAATTCCTTTTTTATTGAAAGCATAGCTTTAGCACAAGGAGTTAATAATAATTTCTAGTTTGTAGTATGTTTTGTTATTATTATATGTATTATTAGCCCGCCTCCCTCACCTCGCTCCATGATGCTTTGAATTGCAGTTTTCTTGTCAAACTATTGCTGTCTATTGTCTGAGCATCTTCTCACGTGGCATGCCACATGGAACAAGAGCAGAAGAAAGCACTGTGCCGGACTAGCAGAAAATAGGCCATAAGTGATATTCCGGCGTTTGTTCTTTCTCACTTTTGACACTGCTACCCATGTGAATAGCAGGCAGATGCATGGAAAAGACAGAAGATCCCTGTATTTCTGTATTCTCAGAGCGCTTTTCTTTAGTCTTGCAAAATGTCCCAAAGCACACATTGAAATAAGCTCAAAAGAAGTTTTCGGTTAATGACTAAAACCATTTAATTCCAGGTTATTGTTTATTTAAATAGATTTTACACAACATATTACAAAAAACAAACCAAGCTACTGGATGTAATTGTTGGTAATTTCTTGATTCATCATGTGCTCCATCTTATTTGCATTCTGTCAGCCATTGTTTGTGTTTTTGCTGTATGAATCGATAGAATAGAAGTAAAATTTATATTTTTTCTCTTACGTCCTAGAGGATGCTGGGGTCCACATTAGTACCATGGGGTATAGACGGGTCCACTAGGAGCCGTTGGCACTTTAAGAGTTTGAGAGTGTGGCTGGCTCCTCCCTCTATGCCCCTCCTACCAGACCCAGTTTAGATAATTGTGCCCGGAGGAGCCGATCACAGCTAGGGGAGCTCTACAGAGCTTCTTTAGTAAAAGTTTATTTTAGAGTTTAGTTTTTTACAGGGAGGCTGCTGGCAACAGCCTCCCTGCTTCGAGGGACTAAGGGGGGGAGTAGTGTCCGCCCTGCGGGGTCTGAGCCACTATCTCCGCTGACAGGACACTGAGCTCCTGAGGGGATCGAACGTTCCCCACCACAGGGGATCGCTCACCCCATCAGCATGCCGCCACCCCCTTACAGAGCCAGAAGGTCAGAAGAGGCGAGATATGGCGGCACAAGGGTAGGAGAACAGCTCTGAGCGGCTGCGCTCCGGGAAGGCTCAGCGGCACACAGTGTTGGCGCTTTGAGGGGCGCCCTGAACCAGCGTCTTAATACCCTACACTGGTCACAGACGCTAACCGGAGACTGAATCCCCAAGCTAGCGTCAGAATCCTCCATACTCAGACGCTCACGGGACAGAATCCCCTGCCTAGCGACTGAGTTCTCAGGCCAGTATAAAGAATTTGTGCGGGAAGACGTGCCATCTTCAAGGGGCGGAGCTTCTCCTCAGAGCGGACCCAACAGCGTTCATCGCCATTTTCCTGCCTGCAGTTCCTGTACACAGACGCTGATAGAGCTGTCCCTCTAAGCAACTCCAGCTATCCTGTGCAGTACCAGGGAGTTGTAGAAGGGGAAGGGGGTGGGGTTTGGGAGGCGGTGAATTAGATGTGTGTAACTATTACAGTACACAGTGGGCGCTGGTAAGGGGTGTCCTTTTATCTAAAACAGCGCTGTGTGTGGGTTGGCTCCAAACTCTGTGTCTCTCTTGCCATTCTCAGGGGGGAAACTGTCTAGCCTACCCTGTGTGTGTGTGTGTGTGTGTGTGTGTGTGTGTGTGTGTGTGTGTGTGTGTGAGATAGTGTTTGCGGTCTCCAGTTAGCTGTGTCGTATGCGGCTGAGGATATGTCCTCTCAGGATGATCTCATTCCATGTAATCAGGATTGCACTGTTGTAGCGCAGATACCAGCAAGGGAGCCTGAGTGGTTATTCTCTATCAAAACTATGATTTCTCAGATTCCTGCTAGGGTTGCTCAGAATGAACCTGCAACTCAGGTTTTACAGAATTCTATGGCAGTATGGTCCGGTTCTGTTACCTCAGGACCCCCGTCTGTAGGTTCCCACAAACATGCTCTTGCCCAGATCATGCAAGACAACACAGATACCGACTCCGACACGGCAGACGGTGATGGGGACGTGCTCAGAGGGGCCGCATCTCTTGCAATAGGGGTGCAGTTGATGATAGAGGCTATTAGAGATGTGTTGAATATTACTGACACAACACCTGACCAGGTTGAGGAGGCTTACTTCACTAACAATAAGAAAGCCTTGCTAACCTTCCCTGCGTCCAAAGCATTAAATGCTATTTTTGAAAAAGCATGGGAAAACCTAGAGAAAAAATTCCAGATCCTTAGGAAGGTTCTGGTTGCTTTCCCCTTCCCTGAGGAGGATAGAAAGAAATGGGAAAACCCACCCATAGTGGACGCGTCTGTATCCAGACTCTCTCAAAAGGTGGTTTTACCTGTTCCAGGATCTACCGCCTTAAAAGGAGTTGGCTGATCGCAAAATTGATACTACGCTCAAATCCATATACACTGCTT
The DNA here is from genome assembly GCF_028390025.1 of Pseudophryne corroboree. Lineage (NCBI taxonomy): Eukaryota > Metazoa > Chordata > Amphibia > Anura > Myobatrachidae > Pseudophryne > Pseudophryne corroboree. The sequence goes on from NC_086445.1 coordinate 258,653,905, forward strand.
CAGGGGCGATACTCTGTCCTACTATTGCCTGTGCATGGATTTCCAAAGCTATAGTAAAGTGGTCAGGCACGTTACTTGAGGATTTGGATACGTTAGATAAGAGTGACATTGAATTGTTTCTCAATAACATTCAGGATTCTGCAGGTTTTATGGTGGAATCCATGAAAGACCTAGGTTCAATGGCTGCAGTAATTTCTTCCATGTCTGTCTCAGCTCGTCGTGGACTGTGGCTGTGCCAATGGTCTGCCGACGCAGAATCCAGGAGAGGTGTGGAGACCCTACCCTACACAGGTAAGGCTCTCTTTGGGGATGCGTGGATCTCCTCGGCTACAGCGGGTATGTCCCCTTTTCTTCCCTCAGCAGCTCCGGCTACGAATAAAAACCCCTTTCTTCACCTGCATCACAGTCCTTTCGGGTTACTAAACCAAGAAAGGCCAAACCGTCCAACACCTTCTTTAGAGGTGGCCGACCAAAATCCAAGAAACCTGCGGCTGCGGTTTCCCAGGAACAGAAACCTGCTTCCGGTACACCAAAGTCCTCAGCATGACGGTGGACCGCGTGGCCTGGAGGTAGGGCCGCTGGGGGCGAGACTCGGACATTTCAGTCACGTCTGGATGTCGTCTGGCCTGGATCCCTGGGTACAAGATATTGTGTTCCAGGGGTACCGGCTGGACTTTCAAAATCTCCCTCCTCACCGGTTCTTCAAATCGGGCTTGCCGTCAGACAGGGCTACCCTACAGGGGGCCATCCAGAAGTTGGTGGAGGCACGGGTTATTGTACCAGTTCCTCCCCAGATGCAAAACACAGGTTACTATTCGAAACTTTTTGTGGTACCGAAAACGCATGGTTCGGTCAGGCCCATATTGAACTTAAAATCTCTAAACCCCTTCCTGAGGGAGTTCAAGTTCAAAATGGAGTCTCTAAGGGCAGTGATATCAGGTCTGGAGGAGGAGGAATTCCTGGTATCACTGGATATCAAGGATGCTTACCTCCACATTCCGATTTGGCTGCAGCATCAAACTTATCTCCGATTCGCACTGTTGGACTGTCATTTTCAGTTCCAGGCCCTTCCATTCGGCCTCTCCACAGCACCAAGGGTATTCACCAAGGTGATGGCGGAAATTATGCTTCTCCTCCGTAGACACGGGGTTGAAAATAATTCCGTATCTAGACAATCTGCTGATAAAGGCTTCGTCCAAAGAGAAGCTGTTACGGTCCATAGCTCTCACGACCCAGCTTCTCAGGGAACATGGTTGGATCCTGAATCTCCCAAAATCAGATTTGGTACCAACCAGGAGGTTGTCCTAGCTGGGAATGATCCTCGACATGGAAGCGCAGAGGGTGTTTCTTCCAGAGGAAAAAGCGTTGGTAATATAAACAATGGTCCGGTATGTCCTGAAGCCAGCCCGGGTGTCGATTTATCAGTGCATTCGCCTTCTGGGGAAGATGGTGGAGTCTTACGAGGCTCTGCAGTATGGGAGGTTTCATTCTCTGTCCTTCCAACTGTATCTCCTGGACAAGTGGTCGGGATCCCATCTACACATGCACCAGAGAATACGTCTGTCGCCAAAGGCCAGGATTTCACTCCTCTGATAGCTGCAATCACCTCACCTTCTGGAGGGCCGCAGGTTCGGTATTCAGGACTGGATCCTTCTAATCACGGATGCAAGTCTCCGGGGCTGGGGCGCAGTCACTCAAGGGGAAACCTTCCAAGGAAGGTGGTCAAGTCTGGAAGCCGGCCTGCTGATAAACATTCTGGAACGAAGAGCCGTCTACAACGGTCTTCTCCAAGCGGCCCATCTTCTAAGAAATCGGGCCATTCAAGTGCAGTCGGACAATGTAACGACAGTGGCTTACATAAACCGACAGGGCAGAACGAAGAGCAGAGCTGCAATGTCAGAGGTAACAAGAATCATCCTCTGGTCAGAAAAGCACGCGTTGGCGCTGTCAGCGATTTTCATTCCGGGAGTAGACAACTGGGAAGCGGACTTCCTCAGCAGACACGATCTCCATCCAGGAGAGTGGGGACTCCATCCAGAGGTGTTCAAAGAGGTAACAGATCTTTGGGGCGTACCCCAGATTGACATGATGGCCTCTCGTCTCTACAGGAAGCTTCGGCTGTATTGTTCCAGGTCGAGGGACCCGCAAGCAGTGGCGGTGGACGCCCTAGTGACTCCGTGGGTGTTCCAGTCGGTGTACGTGTTTCCTCCAATCCCACTCATTCCAAGAGTTCTCAAACTCATAAGGAGAACAAGAGTTCAGGCAATCCCCATCGCTCCGGACTGGCTGAGAAGGGCTTGGTACACAGATCTTCTGGATCTACTGCTAGAAGAGCCTCTGCCTCTTCGTTAGGACCTGCTGCAGCAGGGGCCGTTCGCCTATCAAGACTTACCATGGCTACGTTTGACGGCATGGAGGTTGAACGCCAGATACTAGCTCGGAAGGGCATTCCGAACAAGGTTATACCTACAGGCTAGGAAAGGAGTAACGTCAAAACATTACAATTGTATTATGAAAAAATATGTCTCTTGGTGCGAGTCCAAGAAGTTTCCTGCGGTGGAGTTTCAACTGGGACTTTTTTTGTCGTCCTCCTGCAAGCAGGTGTGGATATGTGATCCATAAAGGTCCAAATTTCGTCCCTATCCATTTTCTTCCAGAAACCGTTGGCTGTCATCCCTGAGGGTCAGACTTTTTTGAAGGTAGTTCTGCACATCCAACCTCCCTTTGTACTGCCTACGGCGCCTTGGGATCTTAACGTAGTGCTGCAGTTCGGACTGGTTTGAACCTCTACAGGAGGTTGAGGTCAAGTTTCTCACGTGGAAGGCTGTCACTTTGTTGGCCTTAGCTTCAGCTAGACATTTGTCGGAGTTGGGAGCTTTGTCATGTAAAAGCCCATACTTGATCTTCCATGAAGACAGAGCTGAGCTTCGGACACAGCAGTTTCTTCCGAAGGTTGTGTCGGCATTTCATATCAACCAACCTATTGTGGTGCCAGTTGCGACTGACTCATCAATTTCATCAAAGTCCTTGGATGTTGTAAGGGCTCTAAAGATCTATGTGAGGAGGACTGCTCGTCACAGAAAGTCGGACTCTCTGTTTGTCCTGTATGATCCCAAGAAAATTGGGTGTCCTGCTTCTTAGCAGACGATCTCTCGCTGGATCAGGTTCACTATCCAGCATGCGTATTCTATGGCAGGCTTGCCATGTCCTACGTCTGTTAAGTCCCACTCTACTCGTAAGGTGGGTTCTTCCTGGGCGGCTGCCCGGGGTGTCTCGGCATTACAACTCTGCTGAGCAGCTACTTGGTCGGGGTCGAACACGTTCGCAAAGTTCTACAAGTTTGATACTCTGGCCTAAAGTTTGGTTAGTCGGTTCTGCAGGAGCCTCTGCGCTTTCCCTCCCATTCTGGGAGCTTTGGTACATCCCCATGCTACTAATGTGGACCCCAGCATCCTCTAGGATGTAAGAAAAAACAGGATTTCTCTGACGTCCTAGTGGATGCTGGGGACTCCGTAAGGACCATGGGGAATAGACGGCTCCGCAGGAGACTGGGCACATCTAAGAAAGATTTAGGACTATCTGGTGTGCATTGGCTCCTCCCCCTATGATCCTCCTCCAAGCCTCGGTTAGATTTCTGTGCCCGGCTGAGCTGGATGCACACTAGGGGCTCTCCTGAGCTCCTAGAAGAAAGTATAGTTTAGGTTTTTTATTTTCAGTGAGACCTGCTGGCAACAGGCTCACTGCAACGAGGGACTAAGGGGAGAAGAAGCGAACCTACCTAAGTGGTGGTAGCTTGGGCTTCTTAGGCTACTGGACACCATTAGCTCCAGAGGGATCGAACACAGGACCCGACCTCGTCGTCCGTTCCCGGAGCCGCGCCGCCGTCCCCCTTACAGAGCCAGAAACAAGAAGGTGGTCCAGAAAATCGGCGGCTGAAGACTTCTGTCTTCTCCAAGGTAGCGCACAGCACTGCAGCTGTGCGCCATTGCTCCTCATGCACACCACACACTGCGGTCACTGATGGGTGCAGGGCGCTGGGGGGGGGGGGGGGGCGCCCTGAGCAGCAATAATAACACCTTGGCTGGCAAAACTAACACCATATATAGCCCCAGAGGCTATATAGGTGTATATTAACCCCTGCCAGAAACGATAAAATAGCGGGAGAAAGCCAGCCGAAAAAGGGGCGGAGCCAACTCCCTCAGCACACTGGCGCCATTATTCTCTCACAGCTTCGCTGGAAGGAAGCTCCCTGGCTCTCCGCTGCAGTCCTGCACTACAGAAAGGGTAAAAAAGAGAGGGGGGGCACAATTTAGGCGCAGTATATATATATATATATATATATTATAGGCAGCTATAGGGGAAAACACTCTGTATAGTGATATCCCTGTGTTATATAGCGCCCTGGTGTGTGCTGGCATACTCTCCCTCTGTCTCCCCAAAGGGCTTTGTGGGGTCCTGTCCTCTGTAAGAGCATTCCCTGTGTGTCTGCTGTGTGTCGGTACTGCTGTGTCGACATGTATGATGAGGATAATGATGTGGAGGCGGAGCAAATGCCTGTGAATGTGATGTCACCCCCTGCGGGGTCGACACCAGTGTGGATGGACTTATGGAAGGAATTACGTGACAGTGTCAGCTCCTTACATAAAAGGTTTGACGACATAGGACAGCCGGCTACTCAGCTTGTGCCTGTCCAAGCGTCTCAAATGTCATCAGGGGCTATAAAACGCCCGCTACCTCAGATGACAGATACAGATGTCGACACGGATACCGACTCCAGTGTCGACGATGATGAGACGAGTGTACCCTCCAATAGATCCACCCGTTATATGATTGAGGCTATGAAAAATGTTTTACACATTTCTGATGATACCCCAGGTACCACAAAAAAGGGTATTATGTTTGGTGAGAAAAAACTACCAGTAGTTTTTCCTGCATCTGACGAATTAAATGAGGTGTGTGAGGAAGCGTGGACTTCCCCAGATAAGAAATTGATCATTTCTAAACGGTTAATGGCTGCGTACCCTTTCCTGCCAGAGGATAGGTCACGCTGGGAAACACCCCCTAGGGTAGATAAAGCATTGACACGCTTATCAAAGAAGGTGGCACTACCGTCTCCGGATACGGCCGCCCTTAAAGAACCTGCTGATAGAAAGCTGGAAAGTACCCTAAAAGCTATATACACACACACTGGCATTATATTGAGACCCGCTATTGCATCAGCTTGGATGTGCAGTGCTGCTGCTGCGTGGTCAGAGTCCCTGTCGGAAAACATTGATACCATGGATAGGGACAATATTTTGCTTACGATTGACCATATTAAAGACGCGGTCTTATACATGCGTGATGCACAGAGGGATATTTGCCTGCTGGCATCAAAAATAAGCGCTATGTCCATTGCCGCCAGACGGGGGTTATGGACTAGGCAATGGTCAGGTGATGCCGACTCCAAGCGGCACATGGAAGTTTTACCCTATAAAGGGGTGGAACTTTTTGGGGAAGGTCTTTCAGACCTCGTTTCCACAGCTACTGCTGGGAAATCAACTTTTTTGCCACAGGCTACCCCACAGCAAAAGAAAGCACCGTATTATCAGGTACAGTCCTTTCGGCCCCAGAAAAATAAGCGGGCTAGAGGCTCATCCTTTCTGCCGAGGGGCAGAGGAAGGGGGAAAAAGCTGCAGCACACAGCTAGTTCCCAGGAGCAGAAGTCCTCCCCTGCGTCCGGTAAGTCCACAGCATGACGCTGGGGCTGCTCAGGCGGAATCGGGAACGGTGGGGGCACGTCTCAGGTTTTTCAGCGCACAGTGGGCTCTCTCACAAGTGGATCCCTGGGTCCTTCAAGTAGTATCTCAGGGGTACAGGCTGGAATTCGAGACGTCTCCCCCCCCCGCCGTTTCCTAAAATCTGCCTTGCCGGCAACTCCCTCTGCCAGGGAGGCAGTGTTGGTGGCTATTCAAAAACTGTATTCACAGAAAGTGATCGTCAAGGTACCCCTCCTTCAGCAAGGAAAGGGTTACTACTCCACAATGTTTGTGGTACCGAAACCGGACGGTTCGGTGAGACCCATCTTAAATTTAAAAACCTTGAACACTTATATCAAAGGGTTCAAGTTCAAGATGGAATCGCTCAGGGCGGTTATTGCGAGCCTGGAGGAGGGGGATTACATGGTATCCCTGGACATCAAGGATGCGTACCTGCATGTCCCCATTTACCCTCCGCACCAGGAGTACCTCAGATTTGTGGTACAGGACTGTCACTATCAGTTCCAGACGCTGCCGTTCGGGTTATCCACGGCACCGAGGGTCTTTACCAAGGTAATGGCCGAAATGATGATACTCCTTCGCAAGAAGGGAGTTTTAATTATCCCGTACTTGGACGATCTCCTGATTAAAGGTGAGGTCCAAAGAACAGTTGATAGTGGGGGTGGCACTTTCTCAGGAAGTGCTACAACAGCACGGCTGGATTCTAAACATTCCAAAGTCACAGCTGGTCCCGACGACACGTCTTCTGTTCCTGGGAATGATTCTGGACACAGACCAGAAAAGAGTGTTTCTTCCACTGGAAAAAGCAGAGGAATTGTCATCTCTGGTCAGAGACATCCTAAAACCAGGAAAGGTGTCGGTACATCAATGCACACGAGTCCTGGGAAAAATGGTAGCTTCGTACGAAGCAATTCCATTCGGAAGGTTCCACGCAAGGACGTTCCAGTGGGACCTGTTGGACAAATGGTCCGGGTCCCATCTCCAGATGCAACAGCGGATAACCCTATCGGCCAGAACCAGGGTGTCGCTGCTGTGGTGGCTGCAGAGGGCTCATCTACTAGAGGGCCGCAGATTCGGAATACAGGACTGGGTCCTGGTGACCACGGATGCCAGCCTTCGGGGCTGGGGGGCAGTCACAAAGGGAAGAAATTTCCAAGGACTGTGGTCAAATCAGGAGATTTCTCTTCACATAAATATCCTGGAGCTAAGGGCCATTTACAATGCCCTAAGCCAGGCAAGACCCCTGCTTCAAAACCAGCCGGTACTGATCCAGTCAGACAACATCACGGCGGTCGCCCATGTAAACAGACAGGGCGGCACGAGAAGCAGGATGGCGATGGCAGAAGCCCCAAGGATTCTCAGATGGGCAGAGAATCATGTGTTAGCACTGACGGCAGTGTTCATTCCGGGAGTGGACAACTGGGAAGCAGACTTCCTCAGCAGGCACGACCTCCACCCGGGAGAATGGGGACTTCATCCAGAAGTCTTCCAAATGCTGGTCAACCGGTGGGAAAAACCACAGGTAGACATGATGGCGTCCCGCCTCAACAAGAAGTTGAAAAGATATTGCGCCCGGTCAAGAGACCCTCAGGCGATAGCGGTGGACGCTCTAGTGACACCATGGGTGTACCAGTCGGTTTATGTGTTTCCTCCTCTACCTCTCATACCCAAGGTACTGAAAATAATAAGAAGGCGAGGAGTGAAAACCATACTCGTGGTTCCGGATTGGCCAAGAAGAGCTTGGTACCCGGAACTTCAAGAGATGCTTACAGAGGACCCTTGGCCTCTGCCGCTCAGACAAGACCTGCTGCAGCAGGGACCCTGTCTGTTCCAAGACTTACCGCGGCTGCGTTTGACGGCATGGCGGTTGAACACCGGATCCTGAAGGAAAAGGGTATTCCGGAGGAAGTCATCCCTACCCTGATCAAAGCCAGGAAGGATGTCACCGCAAGACATTATCACCGCATTTGGCGAAAATATGTTGCTTGGTGTGAGGCCATAAAGGCCCCGACGGAGGAATTTCAACTGGGTCGATTCCTGCACTTCCTGCAAGCAGGGGTGACGTTGGGCCTCAAATTGGGGTCCATAAAGGTCCAGATTTCGGCTCTGTCGATTTTCTTCCAAAAAGAACTGGCTTCACTACCCGAAGTTCAGACTTTTGTCAAAGGAGTACTGCATATTCAGCCTCCTTTTGTGCCCCCAGTGGCACCTTGGGATCTCAATGTGGTTTTGGCATTCCTGAAATCACATTGGTTCGAACCACTTAAGACTGTGGATTTAAAATATCTCACGTGGAAAGTGGTCATGCTGTTGGCCTTGGCGTCGGCCAGGCGGGTTTCAGAATTGGCGGCTTTGTCTTGTAAAAGCCCTTATCTGATTTTCCATATGGATAGGGCAGAATTGAGGACTCGTCCTCAGTTTCTCCCAAAGGTGGTCTCAGGTTTTCACTTGAACCAACCTATTGTGGTGCCTGCGGCTACTAGGGACTTGGAGGATTCCAAGTTGCTGGACGTGGTCAGGGCCCTAAAAATTTATATTTCCAGGACGGCTGGAGTCAGAAAGACTGACTCGCTGTTTATCCTGTATGCACCCGCTAAGCTGGGTGCTCCTGCTTCTAAGCAGTCTATTGCGCGCTGGATTTGTAGCACTATTCAGCTGGCGCATTCTGCGGTAGGCTTACCGCAGCCTAAATCTGTAAAAGCCCATTCCACACGGAAGGTGGGCTCATCTTGGGCGGCTGCCCGAGGGGTCTCGGCTTTACAACTTTGCCGAGCAGCTACTTGGTCGGGGGCAAACACGTTTGCAAAATTCTACAAATTTGATACCCTGGCTGAGGAGGACCTGGAATTCTCTCATTCGGTGCTGCAGAGTCATCCGCACTCTCCCGCCCGTTTGGGAGCTTTGGTATAATCCCCATGGTCCTTACGGAGTCCCCAGCATCCACTAGGACGTCAGAGAAAATAAGAATTTACTCACCGGTAATTCTATTTCTCGTAGTCCGTAGTGGATGCTGGGCGCCCATCCCAAGTGCGGATTGTCTGCAATACCTGTACATAGTTATTGTTACAAAAATCGGGTTTTGTTGTGAGCCATCTCTTCAGAGGCTCCATTTGTTATCATACTGTTAACCGGGGTTCCTATCACGTGTTATATGGTGTGATTGGTGTGGCTGGTATGAGTCTTACCCGGGATTCAAAAATCCTTCCTTATTGTGTCAGCTCTTCCGGGCACAGTTCCTAACTGAGGCTTGGAGGAGGGTCATAGGGGGAGGAGCCAGTGCACACCAGATAGTCCTAAATCTTTCTTAGATGTGCCCAGTCTCCTGCGGAGCCGTCTATTCCCCATGGTCCTTACGGAGTCCCCAGCATCCACTACGGACTACGAGAAATAGAATTACCGGTGAGTAAATTCTTATTTTTAATTACCTACCTGTAAATCCTTTTCTCGTAGTCCGTAGTGGATGCTGGGCGCCCACCCAGCGCTTCATGATCCTGCAGTGGTTATTTAGTTCAGTACTGCTTAGTTCTTGGTAAGTACTGTTTTGTTACTTAGTAAGTAATCCTGTTCAGCCGTTGCTGATGTTTTAAGCTAGTTAACTTGGTTTGCCTTGTGTGTGAGCTGGTGTGAATCTCGCCACTTATCTGTGTTAAATCCTTCTCTCGAAGATGTCCGTCTCCTCGGGCACAGTTTCTAGACTGGGTCTGGTAGGAGGGGCATAGAGGGAGGAGCCAGCCCACACTCTCAAACTCTTAAAGTGCCAATGGCTCCTAGTGGACCCGTTCTATACACCATGGTACTAATGTGGACCTCGGCATCCTCTACGAACTACGAGAAAAGGATTTACCGGTAGGTAATTAAAATCATATTTTCTGTTTTGCAGGGTTAATATTTGTGGTAGACAGTAATGACAGAGAACGGGTTAACGAGGCACGCGAGGAGTTAATGAGGATGCTGGCTGAAGACGAGCTTCGGGATGCTGTACTGCTTGTTTTTGCAAATAAACAGGTTTGTTTGTGTCAACTTCAGAATTCTGTAGCCCGCTGCCCTTATTTGGCCTTATACAGAAGGCATTAAAATAAAGCGCATTAAATAAGTGGCAATAAACCCAGTAAATGGTCTCTGACAACAAATCATAATGTTAGCGAATGGACCTGTACATACACGCTTTCTGACAAGCCTTTGCTTTGTGTCAATTTCAGTGTTGCCTCTAGCATTCCTGAGCCCATTATAAAAAAACAGAGTTCTAAGGGAGCCCTCATTTATTGCATAGTACACTGTTATTATGACTGTTTATTTATAAGGCGTCTACAAAAGTACCTAGCAGCATTCAGTAAGGAAGTAGAAAGTATTAGAAAGACCTCGAGGAACAACAAGTAAAGTACAGGACTTTCAAGAAGCATAATAAGTTGTAATACAAGTGTCATGATGAAGTGGAGGTAGAATACAAAGACATGAAAGCTTGCTTTCTAATGGACAAGTAGTACTGATGAATGAGAATGTGAACAAAGGGAGCCTAGGCTAGTAAGGAAATAATGGATGCATTAGTGGTAGCCTTTAATGAACTGGTGCATTTTTAAGGCACTCACAGTTGTGGCACAACACCTTCCACCTAGCTGCGCTATCTGGGATTCTCTGGAGGGTGGTCTCTCTCGGATGTGGTATGCAAGGTCGACAGGGTCTCTAGGTCAAAAGGTCGACATGAGTTTTATTTATTTATTTATTTTTGGTGTAGTTTTCTCCGTACAGTGACCGGGAACCCCAATTAGTGCACCGTGTCCCCTCACAGCTTTGGGCAAGGTGCCTTGGTCCGCTATTGCTGCGCTCGGCACAGGTTCCCATTCCCAATTGTAGTCTGCGTGGATCATTAAGTATGAAAAAGGTCAAAAACAGAAAAAAATTGTGGAAAACTCATGTCAACCTTTTGACCTGTCGACCTAGAACATGTTGACCTAGAGACTGTCGACCTAGTTACTATCGACCAATAGTGGTCGACCTAGTTACTGTCGACCTGGAGACCTGTCTCTCTCTTGGCTGGCATGTATCTGTTGCAGTAGATGATGCAGGAGATAATGAGTAAGTAGATCAGTGTTAAGAACACTCTGAACGCACTGTTTAAAGCAAGGACAAGTTGCAACGTTTCATCTATTCCTGTAATGTGTGCTGGGGAATAGTGTCTCTTAAATTATGTTTTTGAAGTCATTATACATTTGAAAAATACTGTGTGCACATAATACACTATTTGTCTTTATCAATGGTTATGATGGTAATGGGTCAAATTGACTCCTTTTTTAATAATTTCTTTACAGGACCTTCCCAATGCTATGAATGCTGCTGAAATTACAGACAAGCTGGGTCTACATTCTCTGCGTCACCGCAACTGGTACATCCAGTCCACCTGTGCCACCAGTGGAGATGGTCTCTACGAAGGGCTGGACTGGCTAGCCAACCAACTAAAGAACAAGAAGTAATGACTCCTGGCCCTATTTCTGCCTCCCCAGTGTGCGCCTGACTTTTCCTCCCCCCATCCTTTCCATCCAAATTTTCCTCCTCAGCCAGAGCAGGTTGGGTTTGGCCTCTTACGCAGACCATCCTATCCCAACTGCCCCTCCTGGTTCCATACGCTTACTTTGCCGTTTTGGTTTGGGGTGTTTTTAATCGGGTGCCGTGTTTCTTCTGACTCATCCAGCTGCTGTTGCTCTTTATTTGTCCTTTGGAAACGGTGGGTGGGGGAGGACTTGTGAGATTTGGCAGTACATGCCATAACAATCTACCCCCTGTAGACAGGGTTGGTACGGAAGGGGTTTGGGAGCTGTGCTGTTTTGTGTCTGTATGTTCTGTGGATGCTCCCTAAGCTGAAGACTGAGAGATGTTCTTGGCTTATCGTGTTTGTTTTTAAGGCAGGTGTGTCAATGGTTCATACATGACAGTCAGTAAAGCAACCGAGTAAACTGCATTTATATTTGTTTTAAGAAGGGGTACATCAAGATTGGATCCTAATATAAAATAAATGTGACTTGTATTACTACAACAAGGCCATTTTTTCTAACCTTTTACTTTTTACTCTTACTTATATTACAAGGCTTTATAATCTGTCATCTACCGAATATGAAATTAACCCCATACTTATACTGTGGTATAAATAAGCATATTTCTTACTGGGTGGTGCTTAAACCAGGTTCTGCTGCTCTTGTGCTTCATTTGTATCAGATATGCAAGAGTTGTCTTCTGTACTCTGTTTGAATAGAGGTGTTCTAATGAAGCGTAGTGCAATAAAGATGCAGTGGTTGTCATCAAACTGAATTCTGCATACTTTGATGGTTCGAGCTGACCGCACAAAGCCATAGTATTTCCTTAGAAACTGTGTAGAGCCAGTGGGATAACTAAATGTATATGAACTGTGCATGCGGGTTGTGCTTTTAATTTCTAAACACCTGCTGTAATGAAATAAGAGGTTATCCGAGCACATTGTGCTCTAGTAGTTAAATCTCGCCACCCTTATTTATAATGACTCCAGCAGCTCCCAATGATGTAACTGTGGCAATCTACACTCCTCCTGTCAGTTACATCACTGGGAACGGGTCCAGCTGTTAAAACTCCAAGTGCATTTATTTGCATTAAAAAAAGTAAAGTAAAATGAAGAATTGTGTATAACATGCACTGACACTTCTATTCAAACTTGGTTCTTAAATCTTTATTTTTAAATCGAAATTGGCACGATAATTCTACTTTATATGAAAGTATACAGGCCATTGTGCTCATGGTTTTAAGCTGGATCTTTTCACAACTTGTTACTGTCTCTGAAGCTAAAGGCATGACAGGGATTTAGTGCTAAGGTGATTCATCTTTACATCATAGATTTGAAACAGATTTTCCAAGTGACCTTTTTTCTGTCTGCAGAATGTTTTCAGATGGAATAATGAGTATTATTGGCTTGGAATGAAAGTCGAATGCAAAAATCACACCCAATCATATCTGATTTTGATACAGATTAACAGACCTATAATGCTTCATTGTTATAATGCTATATTGCTTTCCTGTGGCTCCAGCATAGACAGTATTCTGGTCCACAGCAATTAGCTGAGCATCATGGGAGATTTAAATCAGAAATAGCAAAGGTTGACTATCCCTAATTTGGCCCTTTTTAACGGACGCAAATTTCTGAGTTCTCATCTTTTCTGAGTAAAAGTCTGCTACTGTAGGAGTTGGAAAAGCTGCATTGCAATAGGATTTAACTCCAAAGTGAAATAACAGTGTAGTGCCCAAATCAACAGTTCACTACGACAAACGCTCCTGCGTGGTCACATGCCAAAGGTCCGTACAAAGAAAAAAGAGGAATGAAAATTAATTAAAGCATATTTTATAATGAACATGTGCAAGAGGTTGCTTTTGACTGCTCTATCTCGCTTCTGTTTTAGTTGTAGTTAGAGCACCATTATCAATCAAGCTATCCATTCCTAAATGAACAAAGTGTACGTGTTTCTTTTCATAAGGCCTGATTCTGAGTTGGGAGTAAAGCGAAAAGAGCAAGTACTCTTGGTCAAAACTGTGCAACTGCAGGTGAGGCAGGTTTAAAATGTGCAGAGAGATTTACATTTGGGAGAGATGTGTCCAAAAACAAATTTGAATTGCAGTGCAAAACAAAGCTGCCCAGTATTTGTGGCCTACATGCGAAAGCAGCGGTATTTAACATGCATGCAAATGAAAAACATGGCTTGTCCAGGTACAGTTATGCTCTATTTTTGCATTACTCGCACCTCGGAATCAGGCCCCTAGGGGTCGATGTACTAAGCCTTGGATGGAGATAAAGTACCAGCCAATCCGCCCTAACTGCCATGTTACAGGCTGTGTTTGAAAAATGACAGCAGCTGGTTGGTTGGTTGGTAGTTTATCTCCATCCACTTTATCTCTCTCCAAGTGTTAGTACATAGACCTCTTAGGAGGAGATGTACTAAGCAGTGGTAAGAGTGGAGAGATGAGCCAGTGGATAAATTGCCCATGGCAACCAATCAGATGCTCTGTATAATTTTATAGTATGCAAATTATAAATGTTACTTCAATGCTGATTGGTTGCCATGGGCAATTTTTCCACTGCCTCTTTTCTCCCCTCTAGTACATCTCTCCCACAGTCTTTTAGGTGGGTATTAATTTGTGAGCAATTGGCCTGATTCAGAGATGTATACAAAACTGATGTTTATATACACCTCTGATGGTGTGAGATCTGTGCATGTACAGAACTCGACATCGGTCGCAGCGCCCTGGACCCCACAGCATGTAAGCCCCATTTTGCGGAGGACATGTGTCAGCCCCGTTTTGTAGGCGTGCAGAGGTCAAGGTCTGCATATTCTGGCGCAGATTTACTGGCCTCAGCAGCATGATTACTCCGGATAGATATCTTGAGTAACCTGAGGGTTAGTCAAATGTCCGATGTCCTCACAGATGAGCCATTGCTTCGCCTTAGTTCGCAGCGGCAGATCTGGGAAGCTGGCAGGTGTCCTCTAATTACACAAGACTCCTCCTACGGCAGTAACATCTCCAGCTGCTGCGTACAAAGACACAGAGGCTGTGTGGTCTTCATCTATCTTTTAATCCGGCCCTATGCCTGGATGCGAACATTACCTTTTAATACAGTAGGTAATCTCATTTTCCTATTCCCCTCTTTGAAATCAGGGAAAAATGAGTGAGGACATTGGTGACGGAGGGCCTTTGTCTAACCGTTCCAGCGAGCCCACACATATCGCTCACAACTGAAATCTCCCTCAAAGGCCAATTGGCCTAATTCAGATCTGATTGCAGCAGCAAATTTGTTAGCTAATGGGTAAAACCATGTGCACTGCAGGGGAGGCAGATGTAACATGTGCAGAGAGAGTTAGATTTGGGTGGGGTGTGTTCAAACTGAAATCTAAATTGCAGTGTAAAAATAAAGCAGCCAGTATTTACCCTGCACAGAAACAATATAACCCACCCAAATCTAACACTCTCTGCAAATGTTATATCTGCCCCCCCCCTCCCCCCCCTGCAGTGCACATGGTTTTGCCCATTAGCTAACAAATTTGCTGCTGCGATCAGGTCTGAATTAGGCCCCATGTCTGTTAGTTATCTGCATATTTATATTTCTGTGAGTGGCTGCTGCCATGGTGCTTGCTTTACCAATGTAAGATTGTTAGCAGTTGGGCAAAACCATGTGCACTGCAGGTGGGCAGATATAACCTGTGCAGAGAGAGTCAGATTTGGGTGGGGTGTGTTCAAACTGAAATCTAAGTTGCAGTGTAAAAATAAAGCAGCCAGTATTTACCCTGCACAGAAACAATATAACCCACACAAATCTAACTCTCTCTGCAAATGTTATATCTACCACACCTGCAGTGCACATGGTTTTGCCCAACTGCTAACAAATTTGCTGCTGCTATCAACTCTGACTTACCCCCTAAGTGCTAGTACTGTACATTGAAAAAGCAAAATAAACAACTGCATGACATGTTTGAAACTATAAAAAATACTGGAAATGTCTAAAATTCCATAAATAATATTATGAATTGTAAACATAAAACATTTTGATTTATTTACTAAACAGCACTTTTGTGTCATTTTAAATATCCATAAAGCGCAATAAAACAGAGCCACCCAATGGCTAAGTGATAAAACACAGTATATAATCTTGTTTGTTATTCAAAACAGTTATTTTTATTTATTTATTTTTTCTAATTAAGAAATTCCATTGTTTTACTTGACAATGAGAATCTTATGAATCACATACTATTTGTAAAAAAACATCATTTTTATCCACGTCATGTATTTCCATCTCAATGACCTGACCAGTTATCACATTTTTGATGTGTCCAGTAAATCAGGAATACTTTTATAAAGGTGAGTTTGACTACAGTCTGACCACCTTATTATATTGTAAGTCTCCAGCATGTCCATTTATACCCAACTATAAGGTCATCATAATGGTCACAGCATCTGCAGATGGGAACATCCTGCAGGAGACCGTGACCTGTGCCATTATGTAGGGCAAGGGAAGCAATCTGTGGCACTCCAGCTGCTGTGGAACAGCACATCCCAGCATGCCTTGCTACAGTTTTGCTGTTAGGGCATGAACAAATTGTGGCTGGATTGTGTAGTTACAAAGCAGCTGAAGTGTCACGGCTGCCTACCCCTGATGTAGGGAGAGGTTTGCTATCTCATTTCACACCCAGTATTTAAAATGTGTGGTGTCAAAAACTCCATTTTGTACATACGACTCTTTTCAGGGTTTTTTTTGTTATTAGTTACTTTTGCTTTGATTTTTGACTGATAGGACTTTTTTTTTTCTTCAGAACATATGGACATGAATATATATTTTTATATAGGCGTCTTAGAGGAAAGAAAAAAAACATACAAAAATAGAAAGGGAAAGCCTTTCTAGAACCCTGCCTTAGGCATGGATGACAATTCCAGAATCCTGATTTACAGAGAACCAAATATTGTTGAACATGGACGGTTGGTGTTTCACTTTCTGCAGCTGTGCTATCAGGTGTACACTGAAGTCACAGTGCAGCTACAGGGCTTATCCACAACAGTTAGCAGGTGCAAGTGTTGTATGAGAGACCAGAACGCTGTGCTACAGACGGGAGAAAGTCAACACAGTGCAAAATAGTACATAAGATTGAGTAGCAGTGTTTTACTCAGAAAATACATTGGTTATTGTATCCCTTAGATGCAACAATATTTCAAAACTGAGGAGCCAACATTGTAGGAAGTAATGTATTTAAAGAGGAGGAAACTTGGAGCACTTTGAAAAATGCAGGCAAACTGGGGCACTTACCATCCTGGATTTCTTGGAGACTTTGTAATATACCCTGAGTTGCTGCTGGTAGTTAGACTCCTGGGTGTTATTGCCTATATTCCCTTGAACCCTGAGGTGTGTCCATCAAGAAAGTGGCACTGATAAACCTGAGCAGCCATTGTTTTTCAAACCATGTAGTGCACTTTCCACATAAGGGACCATTTTTATTTTCAGTGATTTGATATTTATTGATATTGTTTGGTTGTAATCAGGTTTTTTTCCTTAGTTAATACTGTTGCCTCAGTAGACTTTTTAACTGTGCTCTCTGTCTCTTTTACCTCTGGTCTGTATAATGGAACGTGTGGTTTGAGTTGGGTATTCTCTTTCTGTTTGTATACTTTGGAATGTAAGCTGTATGTGTTTAAATTGAATTAAACCACTGGAAGCAAGACTGTGTTTCTTTTCTTGTGTTAACCCAAGATTTCAGTTTCCTGTTGTCTGAATCTGACAATTGAAGAGGCGAGTGGATGAAGCTGTTAAAAAGAAATTCTTTTACTAATTTTCACTTCATATGCTGTATTCACATGAATCTTACTGCTATAGTCACTACGTTTGGTAATATGTTACTATGATCCCTAGGTCATAACACCTTCATCAATTAAAAATAAAACAAATGTTTCAGAAAAATGTTACATAACACCGTCATATTTGCATGGCCTGCCTGTAAACTGACAAATGTATTGTTAAACTGGCCCACGGGTATGCAGTTTTAACACATAGGTGATTTTGTCTCTGCAACATGCTGCAGTGAATGCATTGCAGAGAGTGATGTTGCAAAGTCTATTACACCATTCATTTAAATGACTAGAAATTCATTTAAACTGTTTACAAAACTGCTGCAGGCTGCTACTGCGGCATTTTCAAGTAGTTCCGTGTAATCAATGAGAGTTAACAAATCAAATATTAGCTGTCACAGAAATATCCTGAGTGGTTTTCTAGCTGTGTGGCATGCTATTATTAAGCTCAGATAGTTGCCCATATTTTGTATCTCTTATGTGGAGTCTAAAAACTGTGTGATAAATGTAATCTTGGGAGTCAGATTACCATTTAGACTTTTTGATGCAGGTCATCGTTCATATTTATTGCCATTAACTGAAGTGGCATCTTATATCTTAAAATTGTTTTAGTGATGTACAATTAAATATATAATATTTCATACTTTAAGGTTAGGATTTAGTATTTATGTTTATGCTAATTTTGCATATATTTTTCTGACCAATCCTATACACAGAAGAGCAGATGCTTTTGTTTGTTTCCCTAAACTTTCACCACATTGCAATTTAAAAAACTCCACAATCCGTAGGGAGAACCCTGCCTCCAGGGTTGGTTCTAAATCGGAGTGGGAGACGGGACCTTCTGACGTCACTAGGGGAGGAGACACGTCACCAGGGGGAGGACCTACGGCCGAACAGGGTTCCCGAAAAGTACCCTCGCGGGGCTGGATTCGCTCGCCACGCTTCGGGCTCGGTGGCTCACTCTGCTCCGCTCGCCACCTGATTACTAAAGGTAATAGTTGGTGGCGTGGACAGTAGAGGAACTATCCCGCTGGCCTAGCTCCTCCCCCTTGTGTTGTGGCTCCTCCCCCTGATGTAAAAGGTTTTTTAGGCCACTTGACTCTAGCATCTACCCTGCCTCAAGTCATGGACTAAGGGCCTAATTCAGAGTTGATCGCAGCAGCAAATTTATTAGCAGTTGGGCAAAACCATGTGCACTGCAGGTGTGGAAGATATATCATGTGCAGAGAGAGTCAGATTTGGGTGTAATGTGTTCAAACTGAAATCTAAATTGCAGTGTAAAATTAAAGCAGCCAGTATTTACCCTGCACAGAAACAATATAACCCACCCAAATCTAACTCTCCTCAAATGTTATATCTACCACACCTGCAGTGCACATGGTTTTTCCCAGCTGCTAACAAATTTGCTGCTGCTATCAACTCTGAATTACCCCCTAAGTGCTAGTACTGTACATTGAAAAAGCAAAATAAACAACTGCATGACATGTTTGAAACTATAAAAAATACTGGAAATGTGTGGGTGAGATCCCTACTATGTTCGATTTTGACAATGCGATTTCCGTTGAACTCCCCCAGAGCCCAGATAGTCCAAATCTGTACTATCTGTGCTTGAGATTTTGTCTATGTACGATTTTGACTAAGTGCCAATTTTGACTATACTTTGTACTAGATTGTACACTAGATAGTCAAGATTGACTTGCCTGCACAGTCTATCTAGCCTTACGATACCGACCCCACGGGAGCGCGCATCGGGATCGAATCTGTATCGCAAGCTGCCTAGCACCATGAGATATGCACTAACTTTTCATAAGATTTTGACTATATAGTCAAAATCTCACAGATTTATCTCACCGTGTGTACACACCCTAAAATTCCATAAATAATATTATTAATTGTAAACATGAAACATTTTGATTTATTTACTAAACAGCACTTTTATTTCTCTAACGTCCTAAGTGGATGCTGGGGACTCCGTCAGGACCATGGGGGGTTTAGCGGCTCCGCAGGAGACAGGGCACAATAATAAAAGCTTTAGGATCAGGTGGTGTGCACTGGCTCCTCCCCCCATGACCCTCCTCCAAGCCTCAGTTAGATTTTTGTGCCCGGCCGAGAAGGGTGCAATCTAGGTGGCTCTCCTGAGCTGCTTAGAATAAAAGTTTAAGTTAGGTTTTTTATTTTCAGTGAGTCCTGCAGGCAACAGGCTTACTGCTACGAGGGACTTAGGGGAGAGAAGTAAACTCACCTGCGTGCAGGATGGATTTGCTTCTTAGGCTACTGGACACCATTAGCTCCAGAGGGAGTCGGAACACAGGTCTCACCCTGGGGTTCGTCCCGGAGCCGTGCCGCCGACCCCCCTTGCAGATGCCGAAGTTGAAGAGGTCCAGAGGTCCAGAAACAGGCGGCAGAAGACTTTCAGTCTTCATAAGGTAGCGCACAGCACTGCAGCTGTGCGCCATTGTTGTCAGCACACTTCATACCAGCGGTCACTGAGGGTGCAGGGCGCTGGGGGGGGCGCCCTGGGCAGCAATGTATTATACCTTTTTTATGGCTAAAATACATCACATATAGCCCTTGAGGCTATATGGATGTATTTAACCCCTGCCAGATCTCACAAACTCCGGGAGAAGAGCCCGCCGTTTTAGGGGGCGGGGCCTATTCTCCTCAGCACACGGCGCCATTTTCCTGCTCAGCTCTGCTGTGAGGAAGGCTCCCAGGCTCTCCCCTGCACTGCACTACAGAAACAGGGTTAAAACAGAGAGGGGGGGGCACTTATTTGGCGATATGATTACATATGTGAAAATGCTATAAGGGAAAACACTTGTATAAGGGGTTGTCCCTGTATAATTATAGCGTTTTTGGTGTGTGCTGGCAAACTCTCCCTCTGTCTCCCCAAAGGGCTAGTGGGGTCCTGTCCTCTATCAGAGCATTCCCTGTGTGTGTGCTGTGTGTCGGTACGTGTGTGTCGACATGTAGGAGGACGATGTTGGTGAGGAGGCGGAGCAAATTGCCTGTATTGGTGATGTCACTCTCTAGGGAGTCGACACCGGAATGGATGGCTTATTTAGGAATTACGTGATAATGTCAACACGATACAAGGTCGGTTGACGACATGAGACGGCCGGCAAACAAATTAGTACCTGTCCAGGCGTCTCAGACACCGTCAGGGGCTTGTAAAAACGCCCATTTACCTCAGTTGGTCGACACAGACACGGACACTGACTTCAGTGTCGACGGTGAAGAAACAAACGTATTTTCCTTTAGGGCCACACGTTACATGTTAAGGGCAATGAAGGAGGTGTTACATATTTCTGATACTACAAGTACCACAAATAAGGGTATTATGTAGGGTGGGAATAATCTACTTGTAGTTTTTCCTGAATCAGATAAATTAAAGTGTGTGATGATACGTGGGTTTCCTCCGATAGAAAATTATTGGAGGTATACCCTTTCCCGCCAGAAGTGAGGGCGAGTTGGGAAACACACCTTAGGGTGGATAAGGCGCTCACACGCTTATAAAAACAAGTGGCGTTACCGTCTCCAGATACGGCCGCCCTCAAAGAGCCAGCTGATAGGAAGCTGAAAAATATCCTAAAAAGTATATACACACATACTGGTGTTATACTACGACCAGCAATCGCCTCAGCCTGGATGTGCAGCGCTGGGGGGGCTTGGTCGGATTTCCTGACTGAAAATATTGATACCCTTGACAGGAACAATATTTTATTGACTATAGAGCATTTTAAGGATGCATTTCTATATATGCGAGATGCGCAGAGGGATATTTGCATTCTGGCATCAAGAGTAGATGTGATGTCCATATCTGCCAGACGATGTTTATAGACACGACAGTGGTCAGGTGATGCAGATTCCAGACGGCACATGGAAGTATTGCCGTATAAAGGGGCGGTCCATCGGACCTGGTGGCCATGGCAACAGCTGGAAAATCCACTTTTGTTACCCCAAGTCACATCTCAGCAGAAAAGGACACAGTCTTTTCAGTCTCAGTCCTTTCGTACCCATAAAGGCAGGCGGGCAAAAGGCCAGTCATATCTGCCCAGGGTTAGAGGAAAGGGAAGAAGACTGCAGCAGGCAGCCCATTCCCAGGAACAGAAGTCCTCCACAGCTTCTGCCAAGTCCGCAGCATGACGCTGGGGCCATACAAGCGGACTCAGGTGCGGTGGGGGGTCATCTCAAGAGTTTCAGCACGCAGTGGGCTCACTCGCAAGTGGACTCCTGGATCCTACACGTAGTATCCCAGGTGTACATTGGAAATTCGAGACGTCTTCCCCTCACAAGTTCCTGAAGTCTGCTTTACCAACGTCTCCCTCCGACAGGGAGGCAGTATTGGAAAAAAATTCACAGGCTGTATTCCCAGCAGGTGATAATCAAAGTACCCCTCCTACAACAAGGGAAGGGGTATTATTCCACACTATATTGTGGTACTGAAGCCAAACGGCTCGGTGAGATCTAAAAGATTTGAACAATTACATACAAGGGTTCAAATCAAGATGGAGTCACTCAGAGCAGTGATAGCGAACCAGGACGATATGGTGTCACTGGATATCAGGGACGCTTACCTACATGTCCAAATTTTGCCCTTCTCACCAAGGGTATCTCAGGTTCGTGGTACAGAACTGTCACTATCAGTTCAGACGCTGCCGTTTGGATTGTCCACGGCACCCCGGGTCTTTACCATGGTAATGGCCGAAATGATGATTCTTCCTAAAAGAAATATGGACGCTTTCCTGATAAGGGCAAGGTCCAGAGAACAGTTGGCGGTCGTAGTAGCACTATCTCAAGTAGTTCTACGACAGCACGAGTGGATTCTAAATATTCCAAAATCGCAGCTTTTTCCGACGACACGTCTAATGTTCCTAGGAATGATTCTGGACACAGTCCAGAAAAGGATGTTTTCTCCCGGAGAAGAAGACCAGGGAGTTATCCGAGCTAGTCAGGAACCTCCTAAAACCAGGAAAAGTATCAGTGCATCATTGCACAAGGGTCCTGTGAAAAATGGTGGTTTCTTACAAAGCGATCCCATTCGGTAGATTTCACGCAAGAACCTTTCAGTGGAATCTGCTGGGAAAATGGTCCGGATCGCATCTTCAGATGCATCAGCGGATAACCCTGTCTCCAAGGACAAGGGTGTTTTCTTCTGCGGTGGCTGCAGAGTGCTCATCTATGAAAGGGCCGCAGATTCGACATTCAGGACTGGGTCCTGGTGACCACGGATGCCAGCCTGAGTGGCTGGGGAGCAGTCACACAAGGAAAAAATTTCCAGGGAGTGTGATCAAGTCTGGAGACTTCTCTCCACATAAATATACTGGAGCTAAGGGCAATTTACAAGGCTCTAAGCTTAGCAAGACCTCTGCTTCAAGGTCAGCCGGTATTGATCCAGTGGGACAACATCACGGCAGTCGCCCACGTAAACAGACAGTAAATCCTTGCAGTTTCTGCCATTTCCCTCCTGCTTCATGTGCCGCCCTGGCACATGAAGCAGGAGGGAAATGGCAGAAACTGCAAGGATTCTTCGCTGGGCGAAAAATCATGTGATAACACTCTCAGCAGTGTTAATTCCGGGAGTGGAAAACTGGGAAGCAAACTTCCTCAGCAGGCATAACCTCCACCCGGGAGAGTGGGGACTTCAGCGGGAAGTCTTCCACATGATTGTAAACCGTTGGGAAAAACCAAAGGTGGACATGATGGCGTCCCGCCTGAACAAAAAACTAGACAAATATTGCGCCAGGTCAAGGGACCCTCAGGCAATAGCGGTGGACGCTCTGGTAACACTGTGGGTGTACCAGTCAGGGTATGTGTTCCCTCCTATGCATCTCATACCAAAAGTACTGAGAATCATAAGAAGGAGATGAGTAAGAACGATACTCGTGGTTCCGGATGGGTCAAGAAGGACTTGGTACCCGGAACTTCAAGAGATGCTCACGGAAGAACCGTGGCCTCTACCTTTAAGAAAGGACCTGCTCCAGCAGGGGCCTTGTCTGTTCCAAGACTTACCGCGGCTGCGTTTGACGGCATGGCAGTTGAACGCCGGATCCTGAAAGGGCATTCCAGATGAAGTCATCCCTACCCTGGTCGAAGCCAGGAAGGATGTAACCGAAAAACATTTTCACCGCATTTGGCGAAAATATGTTGCGTGGTGTGAGGCCAAGAAGGTCCCTACAGAGGAATTCCAACTGGGTCGTTTCCTACATTTCCTGAAAACAGGACTGTCTATGGGCCTAAAATTAGGGTCCATTAAGGTTCAAATTTTGACCCTGTCAAATTTCTTCCAGAAAGAACTGGCTTCAGTGCCTGAAGTTCAGACGTTTGTAAAAGGGGTACTGCATATACAGCCTCCTTTTGTGCCCCCAGTGGCACCTTGGGATCTCAATGTTGTTTTGAGTTTCCTAAAGTCACATTGGTTTGATCCACTCACCACTGTGGAATTAAAATATTTCACATGGAAGGTGAAGATTCTATTAGCCCTGGCTTCAGCCAGGCGTGTGTCAGAATGGGCGGCTTTATCATATAAAAGCCCTTACTTAATTTTTCATTCAGACAGGGCAGAATTGAGGACTCGTCCTCAATTTCTCCTTAAGGTGTTTTCTGTTTTTCACATGAACCAACCTATTGTGGTACCTGCGGCTACTAGGGACTTGGAGGACTCCAAGTTACTTGACGTTGTCAGGGCCCTGAAAATATATGTTTCCAGGACGACTGGAGTCAGAAAATCTGACTCGCTGTTTAGCCTGTATGCACCCAACAAGATGGGTGTTCCTGCTTCTAAGCAGACGACTGCTCGCTGGATTTGTAGTACAATTCAGCTTGCACATTCTGTGGCAGGCTTGCCACAGCCAAAATCAGTAAAAGCCCATTCCACAAGGAAGTGGGCTCATCTTGGGCGGCTGCCCGAGGGGTCTCGGCTTTACAACTTTGCCGAGCTGCTACTTGGTCAGGGGCACACCCTGACTGAGGAGGACCTGGAGTTCTCTCATTCGGTGCTGCAGAGTCATCCGCACTCTCCCGCCCGTTTGGGAGCTTTGGTATAATCCCCATGGTCCTGACGGAGTCCCCAGCATCCACTTAGATCGTTAGAGAAAATAAGAATTTACTTACCGATAATTCTATTTCTCGTAGTCCGTAGTGGATGCTGGGCGCCCATCCCAAGTGCGGATTGTCTGCAATACTTGTACATAGTTATTGTTACAAAAATCGGGTTATTCTTGTTGTGAGCCATCTTTTCAGAGGCTCCTTCGTTGTTATCATACTGTTAACTGGGTTCAGATCACAGGTTGTACGGTGTGATTGGTGTGGCTGGTATGAGTCTTACCCGGGATTCAATATCCTTCCTTATTATGCACGCTCGTCCGGGCACAGTATCCTAACTGAGGCTTGGAGGAGGGTCATGGGGGGAGGAGCCAGTGCACACCACCTGATCCTAAAGCTTTTATTATTGTGCCCTGTCTCCTGCGGAGCCGCTAAACCCCCCATGGTCCTGACGGAGTCCCCAGCATCCACTACGGACTACGAGAAATAGAATTATCGGTAAGTAAATTCTTATTAAAAGCATGATTCACTGTGGGATTTAAAGTGACAATTTTTTTGTTATAAAAGGCAATACATAGGGGGTATTCGATTAGCCGCGGTAATTTATCGTGGTTAATTTACCTGCCTGGGGTATCCAATTAGCTCCGATACCGGCACCAAATCCACGATAAGCGTGCAATTATTTCCATATTGAGGCCATGAAGATGCTTGCAGATCCTATGTGTCTTCACGCAAAAATTTTCACATGCAAAAAATGGGTTAATTGAATACTGTGGGGGAAAAAAAACCTGTACAAAAAAAAACATCTTTTGAGGATTGAGAGATCTGCAACCCCTGTAATTCACTGACTAATCCCTCCAGCACATCACGTTAACTATAGACCAATTCTATTTCTCTAACGTCCTAAGTGGATGCTGGGGACTCCGTAAGGACCATGGGGAATAGCGGCTCCGCAGGAGACTGGGCACATCTAAAGAAAGCTTTAGGACTATCTGGTGTGCACTGGCTCCTCCCCCTATGACCCTCCTCCAAGCCTCAGTTAGATCTCTGTGCCCGAACGAGAAGGGTGCACACTAGGGGCTCTCCTGAGCTTCTTAGTGAAAGTTTTAGTTTAGGTTTTTTATTTTCAGTGAGACCTGCTGGCAACAGGCTCACTGCATCGAGGGACTAAGGGGAGAAGAAGCGAACTCACCTGCGTGCAGAGTGGATTGGGCTTCTTAGGCTACTGGACATTAGCTCCAGAGGGACGATCACAGGCCCAGTTTGGATGGGTCCCAGAGCCGCGCCGCCGGCCCCCTTACAGAGCCAGAAGGCAGAAGAGGTCCGGAAAATCGGCGGCAGAAGACGTCCTGTCTTCAACAAGGTAGCGCACAGCACTGCAGCTGTGCGCCATTGCTCTCAGCACACTTCACACTCCGGTCACTGAGGGTGCAGGGCGCTGGGGGGGGGGGGCGCCCTGAGACGCAATAAAAACACCTTGGATGGCAAAAAATGCATCACATATAGCTCCTGGGCTATATGGATGCATTTAACCCCTGCCAGAATCCATAAAAAAGCAGGAGAAAAGTCCGCGAAAAAGGGGCGGAGCCTATCTCCTCAGCACACTGGCGCCATTTTCCCTCACAGCTCCGTTGGAGGGAAGCTCCCTGGCTCTCCCCTGCAGTCACTACACTACAGAAAGGGTTAAAAAAGAGAGGGGGGCACTAATTAGGCGCAGTATTAACTATACAGCAGCTATAAGGGGAAAAACACTTATATAAGGTTATCCCTGTATATATATAGCGCTCTGGTGTGTGCTGGCAAACTCTCCCTCTGTCTCCCCAAAGGGCTAGTGGGGTCCTGTCCTCTATCAGAGCATTCCCTGTGTGTGTGCTGTATGTCGGTACTTTTGTGTCGACATGTATGAGGAGAAAAATCATGTGGAGATGGAGCAGATTGCCTGTAATAGTGATGTCACCCCCTAGAGGGTCGACACCTGAGTGGATGAACTGTTGGAAATTACGTGACAGTGTCAGCTCTGTATAAAAGACAGTGGTTGACATGAGACAGCCGGCTACTCAGCTTGTGCCTGTCCAGACGTCTCATAGGACGTCAGGTTCTCTAAAGCGCCCGTTACCTCAGATGGCAGATATAGACGCCGACACAGATACTGACTCCAGTGTCGACGGTGAAGAGACAAATGTGACTTCCAGTAGGGCCACACGTTACATGATTGAGGCAATGAAAAATGTTTTACACATTTCTGATAATACGAGTACCACCAAAAAGGGGTATTATGTTCGGTGAGGAAAAACTACCTGTAGTTTTCCTGAATCTGAGAAATTAAATGAGGTGTGTGATGATGCGTGGGTTTCCCCCGATAACAACTGATAATTTCTAAAATGTTATTGGCATTATATCCTTTCCCGCCAGAGGTTAGGGTGCGTTGGGAAACACCCCCTAGGGTGGATAAAGCGCTCACACACTTGTAAGAGCTCTATCCTCTCCTGAGATGGCCGCCCTTAAGGATCCTGCTGATAGAAAGCAGGAGGGTATCCTAAAATGTATTTACACACATACTGGTGTTATACTGCGACCAGCAATCGCCTCAGCCTGGATGTGCAGTGCTGGGTTGGCGTGGTCGGATTCCCTGACTGAAAATATTGATACCCTAGATAGGGACAGTATATTTTTGCCTATAGAGCATTTAAAAGATGCATTTCTATACATGCGTGATGCACAGCGGAATATTTGCCGACTGGCATCAAGTCTAAGTGCGTTGTCCATTTCTACCAGTAGAGGGTTATGGACACGTCAGTGGTCAGGTGATGCGTATTCCAAACGGCATTTGGAAGTATTGCCTTATTAAGGGGAGGAGTTATTTGGGGTCGCTCTTTCAGACCTGGTGGCCACGGCAACAGCTGGGTAATCCACGTTTGTACCCCAGGTCGCCTCTCAACACGAGAAGACGCCGTATTATCAGGCGCAGTCTTTTCATGGACAAGCGGGCAAAAGGTTCCTCATTTCTGCCCCGTGACAGAGGGAGAGGAAAAAGGCTGCAGAAATCAGCCAGTTCCCAGGAACAGAAACCCTCTCCCGCCTCTGCCAAGCCCTCAGTATACGCTGGGGCTTTACAAGCAGAATCAGGCACGGTGGGGGGCCCGTCTCAATGAATTTCAGCGCGCAGTGGGCTCACTCGCAAGTAGACCCCTGGATCCTTCAGGTGATATCTCAGGGGTACAAATTAGAATTCGAGACGTCTCCCCCTCGCCGTTTCCTAAAGTCGGCTTTACCGATGTCTCCTTCTGACAGGGAGACAGTTTTGGAAGCCATTTACAAGCTGTATTCCCAGCAGGTGATAATCAAGATACCCCTCCTGCAACAGGGAACGGGGTATTATTCCACACTGTTGTGGTACCGAAGCCGGACGGCTCGGTGAGACCGATTCTAAATCTAAAATCTTTGAACACTTACATACAGAGGTTCAAATTCAAGATTGAGTCACTCAGAGCAGTGATTGCGAACCTGGAAGAAGGGGACTACATGATGTCTCGGGACATCAGGGATGCTTACCTTCATGTCAAAATTTACCCTTCTCACCAAGGGTACCTCAGGTTTATGGTACAGAACTGTCACTATCAGTTCAGACGCTGCCGTATGGATGGTCCACGGCACCCCGGGTCTTTACCAAGGTAATGGCCGAAATAATGATATTCCTTCGAAGGAAGGGAATTTTAGTTATCCCTTACTTGGACAATTCCCTGATAAGGGTAAGATCCAGGGAACAGTTGGAGGTCGGTGTAGCACTATCTCAGGTGTTGCGGCAGCACGATTGGATTCTCAATATTCCAAAATCGCAGCTGGTTCCGACGACTTATCTTCTGTTCCTAGGGATGATCCTGGACACAGTCCAGAAAAAGGTGTTTCTCCCGAAGGAGAGAAAGCCAGGGAGTTATCCGAGCTAGTCAGGAACCTCCTAAAACCGAGCCAAGTCTCAGTGCATCAATGCACAAGGGTTCTGGGTAAAAATGGTGGCTTCCTACGAAGCAATCCCATTCGGCAGATTCCACGCAAGAACTTTCCAGTGGGACCTGCTGGACAAATGGTCCTGGTCGCATCTTCAGATGCATCAGCGGATAACCCTGTCACCAAGGACAAGGGTGTCCCTCCTGTGGTGGTTGCAGAGTGCTCATCTTCTAGAGGGCCGCAGATTCGGCATTCAGGACTGGGTCCTGGTGACCACGGATGCCAGCCTGCGAGGCTGGGGAGCAGTAACACAGGGAAGGAATATCCAGTGCTTATGGTCAAGCCTGGAGACATCACTTCACAAAAATATCCTGAAGCTAAGGGACATTTACAATGCTCTAAGCTTAGCAAGACCTCTGCTTCAAGGTCAGCCGGTGTTGATCCAGTCGGACAACATCACGGCAGTCACCCACGTAAACAGACAAGGTGGCACAAGAAGCAGGAGGGCAATGGCAGAAGCTGCAAGGATTCTTCGCTGGGCGGAAAATCATGTGATAGCACTGTCAGCAGTTTTCATTCCGGGAGTGGACAACTGGGAAGCAGACTTCCTCAGCACGCCCTCCACCCGGGAGAGTGGGGACTTCACCCAGAAGTCTTCCACTTGTTTATAAACCGTTGGGAAAAACTCGACAGGTATTGCGCCAGGTCAAGGGACCCTCAGGCAATAGCTGTAGACGCTCTGGTAACACCGTGGGTGTACCAGTCAGTGTATGTGTTCCCTCCTCTGCCTCTCATACCCAAGGTACTGAGATTGATAAGATGGAGAGGAGTAAGCACTATATTCGTGGCTCCGGATTGGCCAAGAAGGACTTGGTAACCGGAACTTCAAGAGATGCTCACGGAGGATCCGTGGCCTCTACCTCTAAGAAGGGACCTGCTCCAGCAAGGACCCTGTCTGTTCCAAGACTTACCGCGGCTGCGTTTGACGGCATGGCGGTTGAACGCCGGATCCTGAAGGAAAAACGGCATTCCGGATGAAGTCATCCCTATCCTGATGAAAGCCAGGAAGGATGTAACCGAAAAACATTATCACCGCATTTGGTGAAAATATGTTGCGTGGTGCGAGGCCAGTAGGCCCGACGGAGGAAATTCAACTGGGTCGATTCCTACATTTCCTGCAAACAGGAGTGTCTATGGGCCTGAAATTGGGGTCCATTAAGGTTAAAATTTCGGCCCTGTCAATTTTCTTCCAAAAAGAACTAGCTTCAGTCCCTGAAGTTCAGACGTTTGTAAAAGGGGTACTGCATATACAGCCTCCTTTTGTGCCTCCAGTGGCACTTTGGGATCTCACTGTAGTTTTGGGTTCCAAAAGTCACATTGGTTTGAACCACTTAAATCTGTGGAGTTAAAATATCTCACATGGAAAGTGGTCATGCTGTTGGCCCTGGCCTGGGCCAGGCGCGTGTCAGTATTGGCGGCTTTATCCTGAAAAAGCCCTTATCTGATTTTCCATTCGGACAGGGCGGAATTGAGGACTCGTCCTCATTTTCTCCCTAAGGTGTTTTCAGCGTTTCACCTGAACCAACCTATTTGTGGTGCCTGCGGCTACTAGGGACTTGGAGGACTCCAAGTTGCTAGACGTTGTCAGGGCCCTGAAAATATATGTTTCCAGGACGGCTGGAGTCAGGAAATCTGACTCGCTGTTTATCCTGTATGCACCCAACAAGCTGGGTGCTCCTGCTTCTAAGCAGACTATTGCTCGTTGGATTTGTAGTACAATTCAGCTTGCACATTCTGTGGCAGGCCTGCCACAGCCAAAAATCTGTAAATGCCCACTCCACAAGGAAGGTGGGCTCATCTTGGGCGGCTGCCCGAGGGGTCTCGGCTTTACAACTTTGCCGAGCAGCTACTTGGTCAGGAGCAAATACGTTTGTAAAATTCTACAAAATTGATATCCTGGCTGAGGAGGACCTGGAGTTCTCTCATTTGGTGCTGCAGAGTCATCCGCACTCTCCCGCCCGTTTGGGAGCTTTGGTATAATCCCCATGGTCCTTACGGAGTCCCCAGCATCCACTTAGGACGTTAGAGAAAATAAGAATTTACTTACCGATAATTCTGTTTCTCATAGTCCGTAGTGGATGCTGGGCGCCCATCCCAAGTGCGGATTGTCTGCAATACTGGTACATAGTTATTGTTACCAAAAAATCGGGTTATTGCTGTAGTGAGCCATCTTTTCTAGAGGCTCCTCTGTTATCATGCTGTTAACTGGGTTCAGATCACAAGTTGTACGGTGTGATTGGTGTGGCTGGTATGAGTCTTACCCGGGATTCAAAATCCTTCCTTATTGTGTACGCTCGTCCGGGCACAGTATCCTAACTGAGGCTTGGAGGAGGGTCATAGGGGGAGGAGCCAGTGCACACCAGATAGTCCTAAAGCTTTCTTTAGATGTGCCCAGTCTCCTGCGGAGCCGCTATTCCCCATGGTCCTTACGGAGTCCCCAGCATCCACTACGGACTATGAGAAATAGAATTATCGGTAAGTAAATTCTTATTTTCTCTTATGTCCTAGAGGATGCTGGGGTCCATTTAGTACCATGGGGCATATACGGGTCCTTTGGGAGCCACTGGAACTTTAAGAGTTTAATAGTGTGGGCTGGCCCCTCCCACTATGCCCCTCCTACCAGACTCTGTTTAGAAAATGTGCCCGGAGGAGCTGGTCTTTTTCTAGTTTTATTTTTTTTCTAAGAGTTGTTAGGTACAGCCTGCCTGCTTCGTGGGACTTGGGGAGGGGGGATGGGGAATGGCGGCACAAGGGTGGGAGCGCAACTCTGACAGGCTGCGCTCCCTGAAGGCTCAGCAACATCCATATGTAGACGCAGCTGAGGGGCGTCCTGGGCCAGCGCGATCACCCTAAGACTGGTAAATTAAATACAGCTAACGGGCTAATCCCGCTGTTGGCATCAAAGACCTCAGGCCAGTATAATCTAATTGTGCGGGAAGCCGCGCGCCATTACAGGGGGCGGGGCTTCTCAGACCAGATCCAGCGCCATTTTCTCCCTGCAGATCACTGAAGCAGGACACGGACAGGGAGAGCTGACCCCCACATAACTCCATATCATTTGCGGTACCAGGGTATTATAGACGGCTGGAGAGTGTAGTTAGTACTAATTAACCTATTAAGGTAAGTAAGATAGCGCTGGGCTTTTATCATAATAACTGCCCACAGGGGCCCTGTGTGGCTGGCTCCTCATACTCTGTGACTCTCTGAAGGTACTCTGGGGGAGTTTAACTCAAACCCTCTACAGATTTTCTCAAAAGCTGCATCTCTTTCTCATTATGTGACATCCTTGACGAAATCTGGGATATCATTCCCCTTAAAGAATCCACACAGTGTCTGACATTTTCCTGTATATGTGTGTAAGTATATATATATCCACATTACCATGTCTAAGGACTCTGTGTCATGTGCTGCAGAGTGTGTATCTTCTCCGGAGGAGTCTATTCCATGTATTCAGGACTGCAATGTGCTTTCTCAGCCTTCTGAATCCGAACCCCCATGGGTGGATTCTTTAAGGGGAATGATATCCTAGATTTCGTCAAGGATGTCACATAATGAGAAAGAGATGCAGCTTTTGAGAAAATCTGTAGAGGGTTTGAAGTATTCAGCTCCCACTACTTCCTCAAATACCCCACCTACATACCCGAAAAAATATGCACTTGCCCAGATAATGCAAGCTGACACTGATACCGGCTCTGATACAGGGGACAGTGATAGGGATATGCCGGGGGATGATGCATCCCTTGCTAAAGGGGTGCAGCTAATGATTGAAGCCATTAGGGATGTTTTACGTATTTCTGAGAAGGTACCTGAACAAGTAGAGGAATCTTATATTACAGAAAATAGGAAATCCTCGCTTACCTTCCCCGCTTCTAAGGAGTTAAACTCTTTATTTGAAAAATCCTGGGAAAACCCAGAGAAAAAATTCCGGATCCCTAAAAGAATTCTCATTGCTTTCCCATTCCCTGAAGAGGATAGAAAGAAGTGGGGAAAACCCACCTGTAGTAGATGCTTCTGTATCTAGGTTGTCTAAAATGGTGGTTTTACCTGTCCCTGGTTCAACCGCCTTAAAAGAACCGGCTGACTGCAAGATTGAGACTACGCCCAAATCACTATACACTGCTACAGGCGTGGCTTTAAGGCCCACTATTGCTTGTGCGTAGATTTCTAAAGCCATAGTAAAGTGGTCAGGCACATTACAAGAGGACTTAGATACTATGGATAGGAGTGACATTGACTTGTTTTTATGTCACATACAGGATTCTGCTGGCTTCATGGTGGAGGCCATGAAGGATCTTGGCATGCTGAATGCAAGGGCTACTTCCATGGCAGTCTCAGCACGCAGAGGACTCTGCTACGCCAATGGACTGCGGATGCAGAATCCAAGAAAAGTGTGTAGAACCTACCCTTCACAGGTAAAGCTCTGTTTGGGGACGCATTGGATGCGTGGATCTCCACGGCAACTGCGGGTAGGTCAACCTTTCTCCCCTCAGCAGCACCACCGACTAGGAAATCTTATCCTACATCTACACTGCAGTCCTTTCGGACCGCAAAATTTTAAAAATCCAAATCCCCTTCCACCTTCTTTAGGGGTGGTCGGGGAAAATCCAGAAAACCTGCTCCAACAGGTTATCGGGAACAGAAACCAGTTTCTGCTTCATCAAAATCTTAAGTATGACAGTGGACCTCCCAGCCTGGAGATCGGGCAGGTGGGAGCGAGACTAAAAGATTTCAGTCACATCTGGGTGTCGTCATGCCTAGACCCCTGGGTGACAGACATTGGCCCTCATTCCGAGTTGATCGGTCGCAAGGCGAATTTAGCAGAGTTACACACGCTAAGCCGCCGCCTACTGGGAGTGTATCTTAGCTTCTTAAAATTGCGACCGATGTATTCGCAATATTGCGATTACTAACTACTTAGCAGTTTCAGAGTAGCTCCAGACTTACTCTGCCTGTGCGATCAGTTCAGTGCTTGTCGTTCCTGGTTGACGTCACAAACACACCCAGCGTTCGCCCAGGCACTCCCACCGTTTCTCCGGCCACTCCTGCGTTTTTTCCGGAAACGGTAGCGTTTTCAGCCACACGCCCCTGAAACGCCGTGTTTCCGCCCAGTAACACCCATTTCCTGTCAATCACATTACGATCGCCGGAGCGAAGAAAAAGCCGTGAGTAAAAATACTTTCTTCATAGTAAAGTTACTTGGCGCAGTCGCAGTGCGAACATTGCGCATGCGTACTAAGCGGATTTTCACTGCGATGCGATGAAAAATACCGAGCGAACAACTCGGAATGAGGGCCATTGTTACCCAGGGCTATAGACTGGAGTTTCAGGAACTCCCACCTCACAGATTCTTCAAATCAGGCTTACCAGTTTCGCTGACAAAGTGCTATCCTGCAGGAAGCCAATCTAAAATTGGTCCAAACAAATGTTATTGTTCCAGTTCCACCTCACCTAAAACACCAGGGTTATTACTCAAACCTGTTTGTGGTACTGAAACCGGACGGTTCAGTAGGGCTGATATTAAACCTAAAGTCATTGAACCCCTACTTGAGGGAATTCAGATTCAAGATGGAGTCTCTGAGAGCGGTGATCTCAGGTCTGGAGGAGGGGGAATTCCTGGTATCCCTGGATATCAAGGATTTATACCTTCACATTCTAATCTGGCCCCCTCACCAGGCTTATCTCAGATTTGCGCCTCTGGATTGTCACTATCAGTTCCAGGCACTGCCCTTTGGCCTCTCCACAGTACCGAGAGTCTTCACCAAGGTCATGGCAGAGATGATGCTACTACTCCGCAGGCAAGGAGTGAACATAATTCCATATCTGGACGATCTCCTGATAAAAGCATCTTCCAGGGAGAGGTTGTTGCAGAGTATTGCTCTCTCAACTCGACTACTCCAGGATCATGGGTGGATCCTGAACCTTCCAAAGTCACATTTGGAGCCGTTAAGGAGACTGCCCTTCCTGGGGATGTTACTCGACACGAAAGTGCAGAGGGTGTTTCTACCGGTAGCGAAAGCGTTGGTGATCCAATCAATGGTACGGAATGTCCTGAAGCCAGCCCGGGTATCGGTTTATCAGTGCATTCGCCTTCTGGGGAAGATGGTAGCCTCCTAAGAGGCTCTTCAGTACGGAAGATTCCATGCAAGGTCCTTGCAACTGGATCTCCTAGACAAATGGTCGGGATCACATCTTCACATGCACCAGCGGATACGCCTATCGCCGAAAGCCAGAATTTCACTCCTCTGGTGGCTGCAAACTTCTCACCTACTCGAGGGCCGCAGGTTCGGGATTCAGAATTGGATCCTTCTAACCACGGTTGCAAGTCTCAGAGGTTGGGGAGCGGTCACCCAAGGGGAAAACTTCCAAGGAAAGTGGTCAAGTCTGGAATCCATCCTTCCGATAAACATTCCGGAACTAGGGGCCATATACAATGGCCTTCTACAAGCAGCACATCTTCTGCAAGATCAGGCCATTCAGGTTCAGTCAGAAAATGCAATGGCAGTGTCCTACATAAACCAACAGGGCGGAACGAAGAACAGAGTGGCAATGTCAGAGGTAACAAAAATCCTCCTCTGGGCAGAAAAGCACGTGGTGGCGCTATCAGCAATTTTCATTCCGGGACTGGACAACTGGGAAGCATACTTCCTCAGCAGACACAATCTCCATCCAGGAGAATGGGGCCTCCACCTGGAGGTGTTCGCAAAGGTGACAAGCCGATGGGGTGTACCTCAGGTAGACATGATGGTCTCTCGTCTCTACAAGAAGCTTTGGCGGTACTGTTCCCGGTCGAGAGACCCACAGGCGGTGGCGGTGGATGCACTGGTAACTCCATGGGTGTTCCAGTCAGTGTATGTGTTCCTTCCACTTCCACTCATCCCAAGGATTATCAAACTAATAAAAAGAACAAGAGTACAGGCGATCCTCATTGCAACGGACTGGCCAAGGAGGGCTTGGTATGCGGATCTTCTGGAATTACTGCTGGAGGATCCGAAGCCTCTTCCTCTTCGCAAGGACCTTCTGCAACAGGGACCGTTCGCTATCAAGAATTACCACGGCTACATTTGACGGCATGGAGGTTGAGTGCCAGATCTTAGCTCGGAAGGGTATTCCGAAGGGGGTTACGTCTAAACATTACCATTGGATTTGGAAAAAGTATGTGTCTTGGAGTGAATCCAAGAAGTTTCCAACGGTGGAGTTTCAACTGGGACGGTTTCTCCTCTTTCTGCAAGCAGATCTGGATGAGGGCCTACGCTTGGGCTCCATAAAGGTCCAGATTTCGGCCTTGTCCATTTTCCTCCAGAAACAATTGGCTGCCCTCCCTGAGGTTCAGACATTCTTGAAAGGAATTCTGCACATCCAACCACCCTCCCTGAGGTTCAGACATTCTTGAAAGGAATTCTGCACATCCAACCACCCTTTGTGCCTCCTACGGCACCTTGGGATCTTAATGTGGTGCTGCAGTTCCTGCAATCGGATTGGTTCAAACCTTTGCAGGAGGTGGACGTCAAGTTTCTTGTTGGAAGGCGGTCACACTGTTGGCATTGGCATCTGCTAGACGTGTGTCAGAATTGAGGGCATTGTCATGCAAGAGCCCCTACTTGATTTTCCATGACGATAGAGCTGAGCTCAGAATGCGCAGCAATTTCTTCCGAAGGTTGTCAACTTTTCATATCAACCAACCTATTGTGGTGCCAGTGGCTACTGATTCCTCAATTACCTCAAAGTCCTTGGATGTGGTGAGGGCTTTGAAAATTTATGTGAAGAGAACTTCTCGTCACAGGAAGTTGGATGCTTTATTTGTCCTTTATGATCCCAACAAGGTTGCGTGTCCTTCTAAGCAGGCAATTTCTCGCTGGATCAGGTTTACGATCCAGCATGCTTATTCGGCGGCAGGCTTGCCGTGTCCAAAATCTGTTAAGGCCCATTCTACTCGTAAAGTGGGTTCTTCCTGGGCGGCTGCCCGGGGTGTCTCGGCTTTACAGCTTTGCCGAGCAGCTACTTGGTCTGGGTCGAACACGTCGCTAAGTTCTATAAGTTCGATACTTTGGCCTCTCAGGACCTAAAGTTTAGTCAATCTGTTCTGCAGGAACCTCAGCACTCTCCTTCCCGTACTGGGAGCTTTGGTACATCCCCATGGTACTAAATGGACCCCAGCATCCTCTAGGACGAGGATTTTAATTACCTACCGGTAAATCCTTTTCTTGTAGTCCGTGGAGGATGCTCGGCGCCCGCCCAGTGCTTCGTATTCCTGCATTGTTACTTGGTTCAGTATTGTTGTTTCAGCCGTTGCTGAATTGTTCTAAGTTGGTTAGCTTGACTTTCCTTTTTGTTATGTGTGAACTGGTGTGAATCTCACCACTATCTGTGTATTTCCTTCTCTCGAAGTATGTCCGTCTCCTCGGGCACAGTTTCTAGACTGGTAGGAGGAGCATAAAGGAAGGGCCAGCCCACACTATTAAACTCTTAAAGTGCCAGTGGCTCCCAAAGGACCAGTCTATACCCCATGGTATTAAATGGACCCCAGCATCCTCTACGGACTACGAGAAAAGGATTTACCAGTAGGTAATTAAAATCCTATTTTTCTCTATCGTCCTAGTGGATGCTGGGGTTCCTGAAAGGACCATGGGGAATAGCGGCTCCGCAGGAGACAGGGCACAAAAAGTAAAGCTTTAGGATCAGGTGGTGTGCACTGGCTCCTCCCCCTATGACCCTCCTCCAAGCCTCAGTTAGATTTTTGTGCCCGGCCGAGAAGGGTGCAATCTAGGTGGCTCTCCTAAAGAGCTGCTTAGAAAAGTTTAGCTTAGGTTTTTTATTTTACAGTGAGTCCTGCTGGCAACAGGATCACTGCAACGAGGGACTTAGGGGAGAAGAAGTGAACTCACCTGTGTGCAGGATGGATTGGCTTCTTTGGCTACTGGACATTAGCTCCAGAGGGACGATCACAGGTACAGCCTGGATGGTCAGCGGAGCCTCGCCGCCGGCCCCCTTGCAGATGCTGAAAAGAGAAGAAGGTCCAGAATCGGCGGCAGAAGACTCCTCAGTCTTCTTAAGGTAGCGCACAGCACTGCAGCTGTGCGCCATTGCTCTCAGCACACTTCACACGGCAGTCACTGAGGGTGCAGGGCGCTGGGAGGGGGGCGCCCTGGGAGGCAATGTAAACCTATTTTTTGGCAAAAAATACCTCACATATAGCCTCCGGGGGCTATATGGAGATATTTAACCCCTGCCAGAATCCGTTGAAGAGCGGGAGACGAGGCCGCCGAAAAAGGGGCGGGGCCTATCTCCTCAGCACACAGCGCCATTTTCCCTCACAGAAAGGCTGGAGGGAAGGCTCCCAGGCTCTCCCCTGCACTGCACTACAGAAACAGGGTTTAAAACAGAGAGGGGGGCACTAATTTGGCGTTAGAAATATATAAAAAGATGCTATAAGGGAAAACACTTATATAAGGTTGTCCCTATATAATTATAGCGTTTTTTGGTGTGTGCTGGCAAACTCTCCCTCTGTCTCCCCAAAGGGCTAGTGGGGTCCTGTCCTCTATCAGAGCATTCCCTGTGTGTGTGCTGTGTGTCGGTACGTGTGTGTCGACATGTATGAGGACGATGTTGGTGAGGAGGCGGAGCAATTGCCTGTAATGGTGATGTCACTCTCTAGGGAGTCGACACCGGAATGGATGGCTTATTTAGGGAATTACGTGATAATGTCAACACGCTGCAAGGTCGGTTGACGACATGAGACGGCCGACAAACAATTAGTACCGGTCCAGACGTCTCAAAAACACCGTCAGGGGTTTTAAAACGCCCGTTTACCTTAGTCGGTCGACACAGACACGGACACTGAATCCAGTGTCGACGGTGAATAAACAAAAGTATTCCTTATTAGGGCCACACGTTAAGGGCAATGAAGGAGGGGTTACATATTTCTGATACTACAAGTACCACAAAAGAGGGTATTATGTGGGATGTGAAAAAACTACCTGTAGTTTTTCCTGAATCAGATAAATTAAATGAAGTGTGTGATGATGCGTGGGTTCCCCCCGATAGAAAATTATTGGCGGTATACCCTTCCCCGCCAGAAGTTAGGGCGCGTTGGGAAACACCCCTTAGGGTGGATAAGGCG
Source organism: Pseudophryne corroboree (assembly GCF_028390025.1). Classification (NCBI taxonomy): domain Eukaryota; kingdom Metazoa; phylum Chordata; class Amphibia; order Anura; family Myobatrachidae; genus Pseudophryne; species Pseudophryne corroboree. The sequence continues at coordinate 258,692,170 of NC_086445.1, forward strand.
CTCACACGCTTATCAAAACAAGTGGCGGTACCGTCTATAGATAGGGCCGTCCTCAAGGAACCAGCTGACAGGAGGCTGGAAAATATCATATAAAAGTATATACACACATACTGGTGTTATACTGCGACCAGCGATCGCCTCAGCCTGGATGTGCAGAGCTGGGGTGGCTTGGTCGGATTCCCTGACTAAAAATATTGATACCCTTGACAGGGACAGTATTTTATTGACTATAGAGCATTTAAAGGATGCATTTCTATATATGCGAGATGCACAGAGGGATATTTGCACTCTGGCATCAAGAGTAAGTGCGATGTCCATATCTGCCAGAAGATGTTTATGGACACGACAGTGGTCAGGTGATGCAGATTCCAAACGGCACAAAGGTGTATTGCCGTATAAAGGAAGAGGAGTTATTTGGGGTCGGTCCATCGGACCTGGTGGCCACGGCAACTGCTGGAAAATCCACCGTTTTTACCCTAAGTCACATCTCTGCAGAAAAAGACACCGTCTTTTCAGCCTCAGTCCTTTCGTCCCTATAAGAGTCATATTTGCCCAGGGATAGAGGAAAGGGAAGAAGACTGCAGCAGGCAGCCCATTCCCAGGAACAGAAGCCTTCCACCGCTTCTGCCAAGCTCTCAGCATGACGCTGGGACCGTACAGGACCCTTGGATCCTACAAGTAGTATCCCAGGGGTACAGATTGGAATGTCGAAACGTTTCCCCCTCGCAGGCTCCTGAAGTCTGCTTTACCAAGGTCTCCCTCCGACAAGGAGGCAGTATGGAAAAAAATTCACAAGCTGTATTCCCAGCAGGTGATAATCAAATTACCCCTCCTACAACAAGGAAAGGGGTATTATTCCACACTATATTGTGGTACTGAAGCCAGAAGGCTAGGTGAGACCTATTCTAAATCTAAAAAAATTTGAACACTTACAAAGGTTCAAAGCAAGAGGGAGTCACTCAGAGCAGTGATAACGAACCAGGAAGAAGGGGACTATATAGTGTCCCGGGACATCAGGGATGCTTACCTCCATGTCCCAAATTTGCCCTTCTCACTAAGGGTACCTCAGGTTCGTGGTATAGAACTGTCACTATCAGTTTCAGACGCTGCCGTTTGGATTGTCCACGGCACCCCGGGTCTTTACCAAGGTAATGGCCGAAATGATGATTCTTCTTCGAAGAAAAGGCATCTTAAATTACCCCTTACTTGGACGATCTCCTGATAAGGGCAAAGTCCAGGGAACAGTTGGAGGTCGGAGTAGCACTATCTCGGATACTGCTACAACAGCACGGGTGGATTCTAAATATTCCAAAATCGCAGCTGATCCTGACGACACGTCTGCTGTGCCTAGGGATGATTCTGGACACAGTCCAGAAAAAGGTGTTTCTCCCGGAAGAGAAAGCCAGGGAGTTATCCGAGCTAGTCAAGAACCTCCTAAAACCAGGAAAAGTGTCAGTGCATCATTGCACAAGGGTCCTGGTAAAAATGGTGGCTTCCTACGAAGCAATTCCATTCGGCAGATTTCACGCAAGAACTTTTCAGTGGGATCTGCTGGACAAATGGTCCGGATCGCATCTTCAGATGCATCAGCGGATAACCCTATATCCAAGGACAAGGGTGTCTCTCCTGTGGTGGTTACAGAGTGCTCATCTTCTAGAGGGCCGCAGATTCGGCATTCAGGATTGGATGCTGGTGACCACGGAGGCCAGCCCGAGAGGCTGGGGAGCAGTCACACAAGGAAAAAATTTCCAGGGAGTGTGATCAAGTCTGGAGACTTTTCTCCACATAAATATACTGGAGCTAAGGGTAAATTTATAATGCTCTAAGCTTAGCAAGACCTCTGCTTCAAGGTCAGCCGGTATTGATCCAGTGGGAAAAACATCACGGCAGTCGCCCACGTAAACAGACAGGGCGGCACAAGAAGCAGGAGGGCAATGGCAAAAAACTGCAAGGACTTTTCGCTGGGCGGAAAATCATGTGATAGCACTGTCAGCAGTGTTTCATTCCGGGAGTGGAAACTGGGAAGCAGACTTCCTCAGCAGGCACGACCTCCACCCGGGAGAGTGGAAACTTCATCGGGAAGTTTTTCCACATGATTGTGAACCGTTGGGAAATACCAAGGTGGACATGATGGCGTCCCGTCTGAACACCAGGTCAAGAGACCCTCAGGCAATAGCTGTGGACGTTCTGGTAACACCGTGGGTGTACCAGTCGGTGTATGTGTTCCCTACTCTGCTTCTCATACCTAAGGTACTGAGAATTATAAGACGTAGAGGAGTAAGAACTATACTCATGGCTCCGGATTGGCCAAGAAGGACTTGGTACCCGGAACTTCAAGAGATGCTCACAGAGGACTTATGGCCTCTGCCGCTAAGAAGGGACTTGCTTCAGCAAGTACCATGTCTGTTCCAAGACTTACCGCAGCTGCGTTTGACGGCATGGCGGTGGAACGCCGGATCCTAAGGGAAAAAGGCATTCCGGAAGAGGTCATTCCTACCCTGGTCAAAGCCAGGAAGGAGGTGACCGCACAACATTATCACCACATGTGGCGAAAATATGTTGCGTGGTGTGAGGCCAGGAAGGCCCCACGAAGAAATTTCAACTCGGTCGATTCCTGCATTTCCTGCAAACAGGAGTGTCTATGGGCCTCAAATTGGGGCCCATTAAGGTTCAAATTTCGGCCCTGTCGATTTTCTTCCAGAAAGAATTGGCTTCAGTTCCTGAAGTCCAGAAGTTTGTCAAGGGAGTATTGCATATACAACCCCCTTTTGTGCCTCCAGTGGCACTGTGGGATCTCAACGTAGTTCTGGGATTCCTCAAATCACATTGGTTTAAAACCAGTCAAATCTGTGGATTTGAAGCATCTCACATGAAAAGTGACCATGCTCTTGGCCCTGGCCTGGGCCAGGCGAGTGTCAAATTGGTGGGTTTTTTCTCAAAAAAGCCCATATCTGTTTGTCCATTCGGACAGGGCAGAGCTGCGGACTCGTCCCCAGTTCTCTCCCTAAGTTGGTGTCAGTGTTTCACCTGAACCAGCTTATTGTGGTGCCTTGCGCCTACTAGGGACTTGGAGGACTCCAAGTTGCTGGATGTTGTCAGGGCCCTGAAAGTATAGGTTCCAGGACGGCTGGAGTCAGGAAAACGGACTTGCTGTTATCCTGTATGCACCCAACAAACTGGGTGCTCTTGCTTCTAAGCAGACTATTGCTAGTTGGATGTGTAATACAATTCAGCTTGCACATTCTGTGGCAGGCCTGCCACAGCCAAAATATGTAAATGCCCATTCCACAAGGAAGGTGGGCTCATCTTGGGCGGCTGCACGAGGGGTCTCGGCATTACAACTTTGCCGAGCTTCTACTTGGTCAGGGGCAAACACGTTTGCAAAATTCTACAAATTTGATACCCTGGCTGAGGAGGACCTGGAGTTCTCTCATTCGGTGCTGCAGAGTCATCCGCACTCTCCCGCCCGTTTGGGAGCTTTGGTATAATCCCCATGGTCCTTTCAGGAACCCCAGCATCCACTAGGACGATAGAGAAAATAAGAATTTACTTACCGATAATTCTATTTCTCGGAGTCCGTAGTGGATGCTGGGCGCCCATCCCAAGTGCGGATTATCTGCATTACTTGTACATAGTTACAAAAAATCGGGTTATTATTGTTGTGAGCCATCTTTCAGAGGCTCCGCTGTTATCATACTGTTAACTGGGTTCAGATCACAGGTTGTACAGTGTGATTGGTGTGGCTGGTATGAGTCTTACCCGGGATTCAAAATCCTTCCTTATTGTGTACGCTCGTCCGGGCACAGTATCCTAACTGAGGCTTGGAGGAGGGTCATAGGGGGAGGAGCCAGTGCACACCACCTGATCCTAAAGCTTTACTTTTTGTGCCCTGTCTCCTGCGGAGCCGCTATTCCCCATGGTCCTTTCAGGAACCCCAGCATCCACTACGGACTCCGAGAAATAGAATTATCGGTAAGTAAATTCTTATTTTACATAAGCTACAGGATAAGCTAAATGCAGTGTAATAATCGTTATGTGAAGATTACGAGATGACGTTTTGCTGTGGATTGTTACAAACGTCCTACTGTTTCACCTTTACATTTATATTTGTTTACAATTTGAATTAAGTTTGTGCTGGCTTTTAATCAATTGCAATCAATTAAAATTGTTATTGACACTCATCTTCTCTGACTTTGTATTGCTGGGTTTAATTTATTTAATACTAAGGGAGGTATTTATCAAAGCTTAGAAAGAGAAAAAAATGTGAGCGATAAAGTACCAGCCAATCAGTTTCTGCCTTGCATGTTACAGGTGTTTGAAGAAATGACTAGAGCTGATTGGTTGGTATTCTATCTCACAATTTTATCTCTTTCTGAGCTTTGATGAAAACCCCATGAGGGGCTGATAACTAGTTGGGTTTGTGCCAGTTTGTGTAGAATAAAATACACAAAGTGATTAATTGCTGCATATATTTATTTATCATTATATGCCCAGAAAACAGGCCGCTCTCATATGCACATCTGCAGATTTACAGAAATCTGACACTTGCGACTGGATATGCGGGGTGTGGGAGGAACGTAGCCATCTAACGTAGGCAGTGTACCGTTAGGGCCTGTTCCCATCATTTAGAACAGATGCAGACATGCACAGTTACTGTTACACATACAGGCCTAAAAAAAGGGGAGGGTTTTGGTTGCACACAGTCCTCTAGATTTGCATAGAGATCTGTGAGTTTATTTGAAGAACCAACATAAATCAATCTTAGACTAGCAATTAGTAATGGCTTGCATTGGTGGTGCTCCCAGTCAGAGAGGCAATATTTAGCAAAATACAAAAAAAATTAAAAAAATAGATTCTTGTGCAGGGCACTTTTACATATATAATTAATGGTGGTACTGTAAAATATAACATTTCTTGGTATTCCTTAAAATAAAATATCTTCCTTCCTAATGTCCAGTCAATAAAAACACAAAACATGAAAAGGTGTGAAAAATGTAACAGTCCATATTTCAGTGATTATAGTAGTTTGGATAGAGAACTATCCTGCAAATTGTAGTTCAGGACTGTATTAATCATGCAAGAAGTACTGTATGTCATTTTGCAGTTACAATTAAACATCCAAAAGATGTACAATAACAAAAACTGCTAAATATTTGTTTAATATTGATGTGGAGACCCCTGAGGTATTGTATTATTTGGTCAGGACTAAATAGTCGATGTAGCAGTGGGTCCCACTATCACGCTGGTCCTGGCACTTGTCGGGATACTCCTGTGGTGCATTTACATGCACATATGCTGCTGTAATTCAAGTGAAATTACCAAAGAACAAAAATAAGAAAAAAACAAAGTAATCATGTAGTGCATTCTAGAGTGTGGTTGCTGCACGTTCTAGAGGTGGGAGGGGAAGGAAAGTGGGAATATGGGAAAAGCACAGGACCAGACCATTGGCATATCAGAGTACATGACTGGGTAGGTACAGTATGTAGAGACAAGTAAAGATATATGGGGTCTTAATGTAACAACCTGCAAGATAACAGGGACGGTGCGATTCCGGCGAGTTAGCAGATAATTTTAAAGCAGCAATATTTTAAAAGGCAAATTCAGTTTGAAACACGGAGTTCATTTAGGTTGAGGTATCACATTACAGGTAGAGAGATATTCAGAGGTGTTATAGGCCCTACACACTGGGCGATATGAGTGAAAGATATGAACGATCTCATTCAATAATGAGCGAGATACCGTTCATATCCTTAAACTTCACTCCCCCCGTCACGGCCCCCCCGCCGCCGGGTCGGCCGTATCCGCCGTCAGGTAGCCTCACTGATGGAAAGAGTTCATGGAGTTGGATATCATCAACATAGAGAATAAACTGGAAACCAAATCTGATTGTGTTACTGAGGCACAAAGTCTAGAGAGAAAATAGAAGAGGACCCATCATTATGCCATGATGCAAGCCAACAGATAGAGGGATTGGGGAGGACGTAGACATGCATGGGAAAAATGCTGAAAGAACAGTTGAAGAGGTAAAACAATAACTAATATAGTGCTGCCTTTCAGAACAAGTACTCAGGAGGGGTGGTTAACTGTATCTAATGCTGCAGATAAGTCCAGAACAAACTGCATTGTCTGATAATATTTAGTCTGGTTTCATTTCCATTTGTCCCCAGTTGTAAAGCCTTATGGGGAATGTACAGGTGCCTAACCAGGTAACTGTTAATGAAATTGTTAATATGGGAATATCAGTGTAAATAATACGTGATTAAAGTAAACACACAGCACAATGTTATCAGACTAATAAGCAAAAAAAGGTTTTAATTAATACTCGGATCTATAAAGTTTAGTTCAAAGATGTACATCAACCGTGAGTCCTGGGGAGACCCACTGCCTAAATCAGTTGCACACCCAGATCGAAGACTGGGGAAAATGGTTCCAGGAGAGGCTACAGTGTTTTGTTGTAGCTATTTTTTATACCCTTTGGGGTGGTTATTAGGGGCAGTGTAGGAGGTGCTGTGTCCTTAGTAAATGAATACAAAACAATTGAATTTAATACATATATTAGTTCTTAACTGTAACTGCAGGTGGTAGTAGCTTCCAAGGCGCTTAACAGATACATAGCATAATATAGTACAGAAACCATGAAGCACAGAAAAGCTTATCATAAAATATTAACTATTTTTGAAGGATTCTATAGTTGGTTCCGCTCACACTGTGCGGGAAAGTGAGTCCATAGAGTCGGAGACGCATGACTAAAAGCTCGACCCACAGACGAAGTATGGGAGATTCTAGGTACTGCTATAAGTCCTTCATCTACAGATCGCAGTAGTTAACCCCTACTGGTACAGGCATCCATGTGCAGACTGAAGTTACAGCAAGGCTGGACCTTGCAGGACTTTAAACACACACACACACGTCTGTTTACACCCCCCCCCCCCCCCCCGTATGTTTCTCCTGACTGCTGGTTAGTCTGTTTTTGTACAAACTTGATAAAACATATATTGTGGGAAAAAATTTGTTAAAGCAGAAGAAATTTCACATTTTTAAATGGCTGAGTTAGTGAATACCCTAACCGAGTAGAAATATTGTGGTCGGACCTGAAGCAGTGTGTTTATGCAGGAAAGCCCGCCAACAGCGATGAGTTGGAACAGTTCTGTAATGATGAATACTCCCAAATTACTCCAAGCCAATGTCCAATACTGCTCATCAATTAACTGCTTAAGGGGGTCTCATTAGTTGCTGAATCCTAGCGGTTCACTTGTTTTGTTTTTTTCTGACAAAGAAACACAACAAATGTGTTAATTAATTTAATTATTCTTTTTAAAAAAAAAATCTTTACTTTGATGAAGGTAGAACTCGAACATTATAAATTTTAAACCGATGCCTTTTATCCTACATATACTGTATTTGCATTTTCTTAAAATACTATTGTTAGGAAAGAGGACACCATGCTATACAGGTTGAGTCTCCCTTATCCAAAATGCTTGGGACCAGAGGTATTTCGGTTATAGGATTTTTCCGTATTTTGGAATAATTACATACCATAATGAGATATCATGGTGATGGGACCTAAATCTAAGCACAGAATGCATTTATGTTTCATATATACCTTATACACACAACAGCCTGAAGGTCATTTTAGCCAATATTTTTTATAACTTTATGCATTAAACAAAGTGTGTGTACATTCACACAATTAATTTGTTTTATATACACCTTATACACACAGCCTGAAGGTCATTTAATACAATATTTTTAATAACTTTGTGTATTAAACAAAGTTTGTGTACATTGAGCCATCAGAAAACAAAGGTTTCACTATCTCACTCTCACTCAAAAAAGTCCGTATTTCGGAATATTCCGTATTTCGGAATATTTGGATATGGGATACTCAACCTGTAATGTGATCTAGTATTTATCTTACCACATCAGCTAAAAAAACAGCACACTATCACGATAATTATCAAACTTAATGACAATAGAGTGTATAAATTTAAATATTTTAAAATAATACATTATAAACTCATTTGAGACCATATGCTCGAAAGATTTCAGTTTTAAAAAGCAGAAACCCAGACACCTTTTCAACAAGCTTACCAAATTTCCACTAAATCTACATTTAAGTACCTGAAAAAAACATTGAATATTTGATTTCTTTATACAAGGAGATACTGTAAGCTTGGCAGTGTTTGTAGTAAATAGTAATGTTATAATATCGAATTTGTACATAATCTAGTACTTCAATGATGTTTCATATACACAAAACAGACTTTCTTTGTCTGGGCAGCATTATGAGTAAATATTTAAGTCAAATAAAATTAAACAAAAATACTAATTAGGTTCAAATAAATTCAAACATCTATTGTCTTGCCCTTTAAAAAAACAAATGAGAATTTGTTTTGTGCAGCTGACCGTAGGCATTTCTATTATTAGTGTAGTGTGTGCAGTTCACATGGACCACTGGGCCCACACGCACACCCTGCACCCATAGTTAATGACTTACCTCCGGATTCCCACGTTGGCACTGCTTTGCCTAAGAAATCACTTGGATAATTGCGTAACGGCCATTTTCCTGCTGATTTGTGCATGCTGCGGATCAAATTAAAATATCAATTATAATGTAGTGGTCAGACTCCTTTATATAGTATTGGTGCAAGGAATCAAGCTGCACTTGGCCAAATAGAAGCTGCTTCCGGTCATCATTAACATCACTGGTTATTTTGCATCAGGGGACAAGAACCTCCAAATACTGTATGTACCTGCTCATACTGTAGATGTGTATATGTGTATGTTGTTGAATGGCTAAGTTGCATTACAAGAACGTGCCCTAACTGCAGAATTGAATGTAAGTTTGCAACTGCTCCCGCATGCATGCATGGAACTAAATATGTATTGTTTATTTCTCTTCCGTCCTAGAGGATGCTGGGTTCCACATTATTACCATGGGGTATAGACGGGTCCACTAGGTGCCATGGTCACTTTAAGAGTTTAATAGTGTGGGCTGGCTCCTCCCTCTATGCCCCTCCTACCAGACTCCGTTTAGAAAATGTGCCCGGTGGAGCCGGTCACAGCTATGGGAGCTCCTAGGAATTCTTTTAGCTTTATTATTTTTTTAAAGCGTTAGGTACAGGGAGGCTGCTGGCAACAACCTCCCTGCTTCGTGGGACTTAGGGGTGGAGTAGGATTCAACCCTCTGAGGTTAATGGCCCCTATCTCCGCTGACTGGACACTGAGCTCCTGAGGGTGTCGATCGCAAGCCCCCGAGGCGACCGCTCTCTCCCGCAGCACTGCCGCCACCCCCTAACAGAGCTAGAAGGCGTTGGTGGTGAGTAGGACGCCAGCGCCCCGACAAGCGGGTAGCCGGTGAGAATGGCGGCATCAGGCTGGGAGCGCAGCGCTGATTCTGCATTCCAGAAGCTGCGGCACTGTGAGGGGCGCCCTGGGCCAGCGCAAACACCCTTACTCTGGTCACTATTGCTATCGGGGACATCTGTACTACTGCTAGCGCCATTACCTCAGGCCAGTATAATATGTATAAGTGTGGGAAGATGCGCCATTTTAGGGGGCGGAGCTTCTCAGCGGATCCAGCACTCATCAGCGCCATTTTCTCCCTGCAGATCACACTACAGAGACGTTGGACAGGGAGCGCTGACCCTTCACATAACTCCAGCTATCCTGTACGGTACCAGGGGGTTATTGTAGGGGGGGGGGGGGGGGGAGTGTTTATGCACATTACTGTGTAGTCTGTTTAGGTTACTCAGTCAGCGCCAGGCATTTATTATTGTAACTGTCTACTGGGGTGCTGTGTGGTCTGGTTCCCTAACTCTGTGTCTCTCTGAAGGTACTTGGGGGAAACTGTGTCTGACATTTTCCTGTGTGTGTTATATATCACACATTGCCATGTCTAGGGAGTCTCTATCTTCTGCTGCAGAGTTTGTATCTTCTCCAGAAGAGTCTATTCCCTGTACTCAGGAATGCAATATACTGTCTCAGCCCTCTGAATCCGAATCCCAGTGGGTGGCTTCTATTAAGTGTATGATATCCCAGATTTCATCTAGGATAGCTCATTATGAGACTGAAACACAGGTTTTAAAAAACTCTGTAGACGTTTTGTCGTATTCTACTCCCACTACCTCAACAAACTCTCCTAGTATTTGCCCAAAAAAAGCATGCTCTTGCCCAGGTAATGCAAGTCAACACGGATACTGACTCTGATACGGGTGACTGTGATATACTGTGGGGGGAGGCATCCCTTGCTAAAGGGGTGCAGCTAATGATTGAGGCCATTCGGGACGTTTTACACATTACTGACAAGGTACCTGAACAGGTTGAGGAGGCTTACTTTATGGACAATAAGAAGGTCTCCCTTACCTTCCCTGCATCTAGGGAATTAAACGCATTATTTGAAAAATCCTGGGATAACCCGGAGAGTTGCTTTTCCTTTCCCTGAAGAGGATAGGAAAAAGTGGGAAAACCCTCCTATAGTAGATGCTTCTGTTTCTAGATTGTCTAAAAAGGGTCTACCACTTTTAAAGAACCGGCAGACCGTAAGATTGAGACTACGCTCAAATCCATATACACTGCTTCAGCCGTGGCGCTTAGGCCCACTATTGCTTGTGCATGGATTTCTAAAGCCATAGTAAAGTGGTTAGGCACGTTACTAGAGGATTTAGATACTATGGATAGAAGTGACATTAAAATGTTTTTATGTCACATACAGGATTCTGCGGGTTTCATGGTGGAGGCCATGAAGGACCTTGGTAATCTAAATGCACGGATGTCTTCCATGGCTGTCTCGGCACGCAGGGGACTCTGGCTGTGCCAATGGTCTGCGGATGCGGAATCCAAGAAGAGTGTGGAGAACCTACCCTTCACAGGTCAGGCTCTATTTGGGGAAGCTTTGGATGCGTGGATTTCCATGGCAACCGTAGGTAAGTCAACCTTTCTTCCCTCAGCCACTCCGACGCCCAAAAAATCCTTCTCTGCGTCTACAATGCAGTCCTTTCAGGCCGCAAAGGTTAAGAAGTCCAAGTCCCCTTCCACCTTCTTCAGAGGTGGTCGGGGAAAATCAAAAAACCTGCACCTGCAGGTTCCCAGGAACAGAAGCCGGGTTCTGTTTCCTCAAAATCCTCAGCATGATTGTGGACCTCCCAGCCTGGAGGCCGGCCAGGTGGGAGCACGTCTGAGAAATTTCAGTCAGGTCCGGGCGTCCTCAGGCCTGGACCCCTGGGTACAGGATATTGTATCTCAGGGGTACAGGCTGGAGTTTCAAGAGCTCCCACCTCACAGATTTTTTCAAATCAGGCTTACCAGCTTTGCTGACAGAAAGGAGTTTCTTACAGGAAGCCATTCAAAAATTGGAAAGGGCAAATGTCATTGTTCCAGTTCCACCTCATCTGGAAAACAACGGTTACTACTCAAACCTTTTTATGGTGCCGAAGCCGGACGGTTCGGTCAGACCAATATTGAACCTCAAATCGTTAAATCCATATTTGAGGGAATTCAAGTTCAAGATGGAATCTCTGAGAGCGGTGATCTTAGGTCTGGAGGAGGGGGAATTCCTGGTATCCTTAGATATCGATGATGCATACCTTCACATTCCTATTTGGCCACCACACCAGGCTTATCTCAGGTTTGCGCTGTTGGATTGTCACTATCAGTTCCAGGCGCTGCCATTCGGCTTATCCACGGCACCGAGGGTGTTCACCAAGTTATGACAGAGATGATGCTTCTACGCCGCAAGCAGGGAGTGAACATAATTCCATATCTGGATGATCTGCTGATAAAAGCATCGTCCAGGGAGAAGTTGTTGCAGTCCGTTATTCTCACAACTCAACTGTTTTGGGATCATGGATGGATCCTGAATCTTCCAAAGTCACATTTGGAGCCGACAAGGAAATTGTCTTTCCTAGGGATGATCCTCGACACGGAAGTGCAGAGGGTATTTCTACCACTGGAAAAAGCGTTGGTGATACAAACAATGGTCCGGGATGTCTTGAAGCCTTCCCGGGTATCGGTTCATCAATGCATTCGTCTTCTGGGGAAGATGGTTGCCTCCTATGAGTCTCTACAGTATGGAAGATTTCATGCACGGTCCTTCCAACTGGCTCTTCTGGACAAGTGGTTGGGATCCCACCTACACATGCACCAAAGGATACGTCTGTCGCCGAAAGCCAGGATTTTACTCCTATGGTGGATGCAAATACCTCACCTTTTCGAGGGCCGCAGTTTCGGGATTCAGAACTGGATCCTTCTAACCACGGATGCAAGTCTCAGAGGTTGGGGCACGGTAACCCAAGGGGAAAACTTCCAAGGAAGGTGGTCAAGTCTGGAATCCATCCTTCCAATAAATATTCTGGAACTGAGAACCGTGTTCAACGGCCTTCTACAAGCGGCACATCTTCTGCAGGGTCAGGCCATTCAGGTGCAGTCGGACAATGTAACGGCAGTGGCCTACATCTACCGACAGGGCGGAAAGAAAAGCAGAGCTGCAATGACAGAGGTACTGTAACAAAGATCCTCCTCTGGGCAGAAAGACACACGATGGTGCCGTCAGCTATCTTCATTCCAGGAGTGGACAATTGGGAAGTGGACTTCCTCAGCAGACACTATCTCCATCCAAGACAGTGGGGACTCCACCCAGAGGTGTTCGCAGAGGTGACAAGTCTTTGGGGCGTACCTCACATAGACATGATGGCCTCCCGCCTCAACAAGAAGCTTTGCAGGTACTGTCCCAGATCGAGACACCCACAGGCAGTAGCGGTGGATGCACTGGTGGCTCCGTGGACCTTCCAGTCAGTGTATGTGTTCCCTCCACTCCCGCTCATCCCAAGGATTCTAAAACTTATAAAAAGAACAAGAGTTCAGGCGATCCTCATTGCTCCGGATTAGCCAAGAAGGGCTTGGTACATGGGTCTTCTGGAGTTACTGCTGGAAGATACAAGGCCTGTTCCTCTTCAGGAGTATCTTCTGCAACAGGGGCTGTTCGCTTATCAAGACTTACCACAGCTACGTTTGACAGCATGGAGGTTGAACGCCAGATCAAGGCATTCTGAAAAAGGTTATTCCTACCCTGATCCAGGCTAGGAAAGGAGTAACGTCTAAACATTACCATCGCATTTGGAAAAAGTATGTGTCTTGATGTGAATCCAAGAAGGTTCCTACGGTGGAGTTTCAACTTGGGTGGTTTCTCCTCTTCCTGCAAGCAGGTGTGGATGTGGGCCTACGTTTGGGCTCCATAAAAGTCCACATTTCGGCCTTGTCTGTTTTCTTCCAGAAACAGTTGGCTTCCCTCCCTGAGGTTCAGACTTTCTTGAATGGGTGCTGCACATCCAGCCTCCCATAGTGCCTCCTACGGCTCCTTGGGATCTTAACGTGGTGTTGCAGTTACTGCAATCAGATTGGTTCGAGCCTTTACAGGAGGTTGAAGTCAAGTTTCTGACTTGGAAGGCGGTCACACTGTTGGCATAATCATCTGCTAGGCGTGTGTCTGAATTTGGGGCTTTGTCCTGCAAAAGCCCCTACTTAATTTTCCATGAAGATAGAGCTGAGCTCAGGACGCGTCAGCAGTTTCTTCTGAATGTTGTGTCGGCTTTTCATATCAACCAACCTATTGTGGTGCCAGTGGCTACTGACTCCTCAATTACCTCAAAGTCCCTGGATGTTGTGAGGGCTTTGAAGATTTATGTAAAGAGAACTTCTCATCACAGAAAGTCGGACTCTCTGTTTGTCCTTTATGATCCCAACAAAATTGGCTATCCTGCTTCTAAGCAGATGATTTCTCGCTGGATCAGGTTCACTATCCAGCATGCTTATTCTACGGCAGGATTGCCGTATCTAAAATCTGTTAAGGCCCACTCTACTCGTAAGGTGGGTTCTTCCTAGCGGCTGCCCGGGGTGTCTCGGCTTTACAGCTTTGCCGAGCGGCTACTTGGTCAGGGTCAAACACGTTTGCTAAGTTCTACAAGTTCGATACTTTGGCCTCTGAGGACCTACAGTTTGGTCAATCGGTTCTGCAGGAGCCTCCACGCTCTCCCTCCCGTACTGGGAGCTTTGGTACATCCCTATGGTACTAATGTGAACCCCAGCAACCTCTAGGACATAAGAGAAAATAGGATTTTAATTACCTACCGGTAAATCCTTTTCTCTTAGTCTGTAGAGGATGCTGGGCACCTGCCCAGCGCTTCGTTCTCCTGCAGTTGTTACTTGGTTCGGTACTACCTTGTTACTTGGTTCGGTACTACCTTGTTACTTGGTTAAGTACTGCATTGTTACTTGGTTAAGTACTGTTGTTCAGCTGTTGCTGACTTGTTCAAGCTAGTTGGCTTGGTTTGCCTTGTTATTTGTGAGCTGGTGTGAATCTCACCACTATCTGTGTATTTCTTTCTCTCGAAGTATGTCCGTCTCCTCGGTCACAGTTTCTAGACTGAGTCTGGAAGGAGGGGCATAGAGGGAGGAGCCAGCCCACACTATTAAACTCTTAAAGTACCCATGGCTCCTAGCGGACCCATTTATACCCCATGGTAATAATGTGGACCCCAGCATCCTCTATGAACTACGAGAAAAGGATTTACCGGTAGGTAATTAAAATCCTATTTTTTGTTGTGAATTCCTTATTTATGTCTGGGTAGATTGTGCGTTGGGGAATAATGAGGTTACTTGGGAAAGAGATTGGTCACTATGTGCAACTTTTACACTTTTTCCTTTTAGAAGGTTTGTTACATCTTTCCCAGGGAGAGTTAATAATTTAATGATGCAGCATATTTTCTTGGGCATGTGCGAGAGAGTTTAGTATAGAGTTCTGATCGTTTTAGATGATTTGTCTTTTTTTTTTTTTTATGTCTATAGACAAATAGGCCATTTGTGGGAGACAGAAATTGGTACAACAAAAGGGAAGATTCGTAGGGGCAGATATACTAAGTTTGGAGAGTGATAAAACAAAGAGGGATAACTACCAATCAATCAGCTCCTATCTGTGTTTTTTAACTTAGGTCACGTGATGTTGTTTATTTATTTATTGGTTTATTTATATGTGAAAGGTTATTTCGAGTTGTAACAGTATATATAGTATCTATTTGTCCAATTTATACACTGGAACATCCACATTGAGCTAATTATCCCATTTTAATATTCGCGGCTTGTTTAAGTCTAGCCAGATGTGGGCTAGTAGGTTTCCGAGTGGTTACTTCCGCCAACTTATGATCGGTGAAGCGCAGATTGCATGTCAAAGCCCGGATCTGATGTCATAGACTGGAAGCCACATGACCGCACTCGCGTCTCACCGTCCAGAAGTGAACCGGTAATCATTAAATTAATCATTTTAAACTATTTTCGGTTTGTCAAAATATTGAGTTACTTGGTCTGTCTTCTTCTGAGTCACATAATAAAATTAACATATATCTGAGTAAGCGTTTTGAGACGTTATAATTATGATGGATTGTTCTGTCAGGTGACACCGATCATGTATTTAGTATGGTATAAATACACTTTCTGTTGAGCCCAAGAACTACCTTGAAAAAGCTGCAAGTCTTGGCAGCGAAACGCATTGGTGGGCCACTTGTCACCCCAATTTGCTGTGGACGCCTTTATATGTGCCGTTTCTCATCTTTGGATTGGTCATTGATACATATGCGGACAACCTCCTACCACCTGATTCACTACAGACTGTAGCGTTCAAGATATCCGTAGCTCTGGTGAGGACCCTTTTGGAAATACTTACCTTTGGGACTATCCTCCAGCGGGTGTTATACAGTCGGACTCATGCAATATTGGACTGGGCTGTCAGTTCTATAGGAGTAAGAATTGTCCACTTTAATTCACATTTTTTCAAGCATCAGAATTGGCACACTTGTGAATGCATAATATTTGGGTGACTTTAACATTTTTTAATGTTATGTGATATATTTGTGTGTATTTTATACTGATTAAATTGTGTGCACTTTTACAGACAATCCATCCTATTTCTTTAGCGCTGCCTCCTTTTTCTGTTTTTAAATTTTTTGAACACCGCCTATAACGTGGCAGTCAGGAGCGCATTGGCTGGTATCTCTCTCCACTTTATCACTCTCCAACGCTTAGTACATCTCCCCCTTAGAGCGCAATCATAAAATGCAGTGTAAAAACACAGAAATGGTGCATATATATAGCTATGTCTTTCAATTGCTGTATGATTCATTGACTAATGGAGACAAGAGGGAGAATACAACCGTTTATCTGCAGTTACAAAAAGTTCAGCATAGATAGTGGGAGGCAATTAGTTTGGGTTGAAAATTAAGCAATTATAATTGACATACTAATTTTTAGCTAGGGGATTATAATTGGTTTGCGGAGTGAGATAGAGGGAGATGAAAGGTTTTTCGCTCCAACTATCTCAGTGAACTACCAGAAAGGCACAACTTATACCTCATTTTCACATCCCTTATTCCCCAATATGCGCCACGGTACAACAATCCAGGTATAATCAGGTCTGGAACTCTATAAACCACCATATGAGCACAAGTGTACTATTGCAGATGTCCTAATTGAAAGATTCTTTCAGGCAACCGAAAATGGAATTTGCCTATGCCTAAAATCTTTTGTGGCACTGTGGGATTTCAATATTATATTAGAAGTTCTAACAGTAGTACCTTTTGAATCACTACATAAAATATCACCAAGATTGCTTACACTCAACTCAAGGTAATATTTGTGGTAGAAATTACATTTGCAAATAAGGAAAGAAGAAAAATTGGCTACATTTGCACATAGCATCCATGTCACCTAGCACACATCGGCACAGTAATACATAACATAACATGCCCTAATACCTCTTCCCTCCCATACCTATCCTTCATATATCTAGCACCAAGTCTGCTGTGTGTGTGTATCTATGGCTCTGAGTGCTTACCGTGATCATTGGGGCTGCATATGTCTGAAGCACGATATTACATAAAGTGCACTATATTTGTGGCAGACTATAGTTGTTACATGCTAATTATGCTTCCTTCCTGGGCTGGCGACAATCACTCCAATATCAAACATTTGGAAATCCCCCTCCAGAAATTCTGCTTTTGCCCCTGAGCTGCTAAAGATTCTTCAGGCAGTTGATCAATACATATTTTCTTGTGCATGAATTGATCAGTACTTGATTGGTTGTTTGACACTCACCTCCCCCATATTTGATTGTTGTTTCCCTTACATCACGCTTGCCATGATGTTTGAGAAAGGAATAAGTAAGTTACTTAAGTCTGATTTCTTTGGAGAACGCTATGGCTACTGCAATATCCCTGCCATATTGTGTGAATTTTTTTTCCTGTATCTCAGCTTGACAAGAATTAAATGATAAGTCTGAGCTTTCATAGACTTCTGTAAAAATTGGTAATAGGCCTCCAAAATAAAGAGTTGTATGCAGCGTTTTCACATTGCCGTGACTGAAATATCTGCTGTTTGTGCTATTTGTCACTGGTGCAGTGTTTATGTCATTGTGTAACCTATCAATATCCGGACACCACATAACAATGCTCTGCTCTTACATTGGCAGCACAATAGCTGAATAAAAAGGAAGAGATGAGAGAAGCGAGGAAGTGAATTTCCTACTTATACAGACAAGATAACACTTTCATTTCCAGTTGGGGAAAATATGCACTTCTCAATGATGACAGAGCTCTAGAAAGTTATGTTTTGGCTACGGGAAGAGTACACGCTACATGCTTTGCATGATATATCATGTGTGAATACTTTTAATAAACAATAGCAATGAGGTCAAATTTTAATCCATAGAGCTCAGAAACAAACATAATCAGCACCGTGCTGTATATAGTTATACTTCTAATTCCAGTGCCATATTTCTCTAAATGATGCCACCAGTACCATACTGCCACAATACTACTGGAATACAATACAAAATAACATGGTTTGAAAAAATGTAAATAATGTAATTAAAAATAGAAATGTACAAATGTACAATAATTTAATTAAAAAAAGAAATGTACAAAACCAAGAATTGAGTTATCAAGTATAGCAGCAGCTTTTCTAATGTAACATATATTGGAACCGTTTGTGTGGCATTTATTTAGTTACTGATGGAGACACTTCAGTGTGACAGTATTAAAGTGACATTTACAATAGTACAAAAGTGCAGTGCAAATGCTGTTTGTCAGTGGCGCATGCAGGTGGGGTTTGTGAGTGTCCATAAACCTGCCCCCCCCCCCCCTTCACCCCCCAGTCCCTGACATATTCTGTGCTTTCAGCAGGGGTCGGTCAAGAAATTCAGCAGGGCCAACCTGACAGATACTCTGATTACACATGCACGTAGAGCTCCAACCAGAGGAGGGATCGTCAGTGAGGGGAAACTGAGTAAGACACAGAGCGGATCAGACTACAGGAAATTCTAAACTAAGGGGCAGATAGAGCATGTCTCGGACAAAGATACTGAATCTGACCAGAAATGTATGTGATCAATGCCAATAGCCTTTATCTGCTGATGAAGTTTATTAATTATCTGTTTTCATGTTTGAACTTTGAAACTATAAGTGCCTGAATATATGACAAGTGTAAAAAACTAACGTTTACTTCTGATTCTAGAAACATTTGTACTGGAAGAAGAGTTTCTTATTGTGTTTACACTGTGAAGTTTCAGAGGGCTACCATTGGGCTACATAGTAAGCTGTAAAAGAGTTGTGGGAGAGCACTATTTTCAAATGTACAAACCTTTTTCTTGTGTACAGACTGTTAGGTTGGCAGGTGGTATGTAAATCCACAT
This sequence comes from Pseudophryne corroboree, assembly GCF_028390025.1. Lineage (NCBI taxonomy): Eukaryota > Metazoa > Chordata > Amphibia > Anura > Myobatrachidae > Pseudophryne > Pseudophryne corroboree. The sequence goes on from NC_086445.1 coordinate 258,710,903, forward strand.
ATATAAAGCTCACTCCAGGATGTTCAGCCAAACTATCAGTTCCCCAGATTAATTGGTGGGGTTCCGCCATAGATATGTTTTATTGATCTAATTGTAATGCGAAACGTAATTTGCTGCGCTATATAGGAAACTGTTAATATATAAATGTATCTGTTCTCCGTTCTCCCTACTGGGGCCAAAGGAGGAATTGGCAAAATGATTCAAATGGCATTTAGAGTTGTCTGGTGGGGTGGTAGCTGGTGACATAGTTTATCTCACCATGGGACACCAAAATCTATATTCTCTCACGAAAAATAATTCATGCTAGCCTTGCCTAGCAGGACATAGTGAATGGGACACCTCAGTGGACAGGCGCATTGGCTTTTTAATCTGTGGTGTTATAGTGATAGCTCTCTGCTCAAACAGTTATAAAACATAGGCAAGAGCAGCATTATCCACATTATATACACAATAGAATGTATTAATAGTGTTTAATAAATAATGCAGATAGCATTGGTATACTATATGTACACACAAGATAAATGTGTTGGTGAAAGGCAAATTTGTAATCCCTCCTGCTAAAATCCTGTACTAGCCCCTCATTCTGACTCACTTTATGTAACTGCGGGGGTCCAAACCAGGGAACACCCTATGAAAGTATTTGTCGTCTTGTTTACAGTTCATTTTATGTTGTTATTCTTGAAGGTTAATATGTTTCACAGAGTGAGACAATTGTTTTACGTCTGTAATGGTGAGAATGTGCAAAAGATTACTGGCAGATAACCATCTCTCACAGGAGCACTAGTTACATCAGGGAACACTGACAGATCTGTCAGAGCTTGAATGTACAAATTACTTATCTGGCCTCACATAAACTGTATTTTGGTAAGTTGAGTTCTCTCTCTTATTTTTTTTTTTTTTTAATTTTCGCATGCCACACTTATAGGCCTCTAAAGCATACTAGAGGTGGAGACAAAGGGGTGGTTTGCCGTCAGTACATGCAGTTCATATGTGTCTCTGCAGGGTGTATAAGTCCCAGAAGTGCTGTGTCTCATGCACTGACCTGCCTGACATATCATTAAAGGGAGGGAGGGAGGGAGGGCGGGGGGACAGCTTCAGGTTTTTGGGTATTTTTTTTGTAACTAATGTTGTTAATCAAGGTTCTCATCTCCAGATGTCTGGGTTCTTAATCTTCACGGCAGATGTGCTGTGAGTTCAGGGACCAGACATTTTTCTGTAGTTTACTGCAGACAGTGTGGTTCAGCCGCAGGAATGGGGCATTATAATAGGGCACATTAGACAGGATAGGCTAGGACAGTGAGTAGTACACCTTATAATTTGGGGACACGTGTTAACCTTATTTAACCATATGCATTTATTTTTCTATTAACTCATTAACTGAGTAGCTGCCTCTCAAATGAATAGAGTAGCCTTTGCTGAACATAAAGAGACTTCAGGAAATGTATGTAATCTGCATAAATCTGTCAGATGTTTGGTTTTTATATTGCATTACACTGGGCCTATAGTTAAGAAAAGAACATACAAACCATTAATACAAATGTGATTTAATAAGTATTACGCTATGCAAAATGGGCCCGATTCAGATGTGGTTGGAGGTGCTATCATTGCTGCTTCCTTGCAGTGATATCGCTGTATGGTAATGCAGCAGAGGTGCCTCCTCCTTCAGTAATGATCCCAGCTGTGCCGAGGATCACTGCGACAACATCAGGCAGCTTACGTCACCCATGGGGATGTGAAAGTCGCCTGTTGCAGAAGCCAGGAAATCTCTGTCCAATGACGGAGATCCTGGTCTTTTCCTTCCCCCTAAATGGTGGCAACATGGCTCCATTTTTACAAGTGAAAGCCGTCGCTGCCCTCGAAACGCCCTGACAGTCTAACGCCATGTTGTTTGCTACATCGTAGGACCCGTTTGCACATGAATTTCT